>NC_134789.1:55131265-55133765 GCF_046742065.1 Oratosquilla oratoria | reverse complement strand
CATATACTATATATATACATATACTATATATATACATATACTATATATATATATACATATACTATATATATACATATACTATATATATACATATACTATATATATATATACATATACTATATATATATATACATATACTATATATATACATATACTATATATATACATATACTATATATATATACATATACTATATATATACATATACTATTATTATATATATACATATACAATATATATACACTATATATATAAATATATATACACATACTTATATATATACACATATATATACATATATATGTTCTCTCCAAAGCCATCCATCTGGGGATCCAGCCCCACCTATTAGCATGGCTGGCAGATTTCCTCACCGAACGACAGCAGGCGGTCAACTTCCCCCCTCCTCCCCTATGCTTCCTCATCCTTATCAATGACGCCCTCATGGACACTCCTCACAGATGGAAGTATGTGGATGACAGCACCGTAGGCATCCCCATCAACACCAGGCGGCCTGACTACGCACCACTACAAAACACCCTGAACAAGCTCATGACGTGGACGGAAAACAACAACGTCACAATCAACACCAACAAGACCGTAGTGATGCACTTTTGTACCTCCACACAAGCGGTGGCTCCTCCACTACTTTCATTGGGCCCCCATCCCCTCCAACTGGTCCAATCCACCAAGATCTTGGGCATCACACTTGATGCTCAATTAAATTGGAACCAACATATCACCAATATAGTCAGGACAGCGTCTTACAAACTGTATATGCTGAGTAGGTTCAAATCACTAGGAACACCTACATCTGAGCTACAGGAGGTCTACAAAACTTTCATACTCCCCACCCTCATGTATGCCTCACCAGCCTGGTCCAGCTCACTCACCCTCACACAGAGACAAAAGTTGGAGAGGGTACAAAAGAGAGCGTGCAGGATCATCCTGGGCGTGGAGTACAGCAGCTACGACCACGCTCTTACCACCCTTACTCTATCTAGGGTGTCCCAGCGGCACGGTGAGGCACTAAGGAAATTTGGGGAAAGCCTGCTTTCCCACCCTAGACACCGTCACCTCCTCCCTCCTGATGCTCCACCAACTCGCCACGCCACTAGACACAGAAATAGACTCATACCAATCAAAGCGCCAAGGACTGACCGCTACAAAAACAGTGCCATCCCATCTATTGTGCACATAATCAACTCATTGTAAACTTCCACCATGTATATATTCCAAGTCTTATATCTTTAATCAACTTTTGCAATGTATTATTGTCAGTGTACCACTGTAATGGAAATAAACCTTTTATTATTATTATTATTATTATTATATTATTATTATATATATACACACATATATACATATATATACATATATATACACATATATATATACATATACTATATATATACATATACTATATATATATATATATATACATACATATATACATATACTATATATATATATATATATATATATATACATACATATATACATATACTATATATATATATATATATATAAATACATATATACATATTATATATATATACATATTATATATATATATATACACATATACTACATATATATACTATATATATATTATATATATTATATTTTATATATATACATACATATACTATATATATATATATATATATACATATATATATATATACATAAACTATAATATATATATATATATATATATATATATATATATATATATATATATATATATATATATAGTGACATGACAGGTTTATGAATGGTAAGAATGGAAAGACATGATTGAGAACCAGAGTCTTTATTCCTCTGAAGAACCTCAAAGGCGAAACCGGTCAGGAATAAAGTCTCATTTTCAATCATGTCTTTCCATTCTTAACACATACACACACACACACAATATATATATATATATATATATATATATATATATATATATATATATATATATATATATATATATATATATATCAAGGATTACTATTACACAGGACGTGCGCACCCAGAACCCTGGGTCCGCTAGCGGAGGTCATTGCTTTCTTTGTAACCTAACATTTTATATTGGACAAATATATCAGAACTAGAAACTTAACATTGTATAAAGGACAAATATATCAACTATTGACTTATTCAATACAGTATAAGTTAATATAAACTTTTATAGTGAAATAAGAAACTATTTATAAGACACTGTTATGCTTTGAAATGCCAATTTTAGCCGGACTTAACATGTATTATTGTATGAGGTTAATGGACATCAGGGTTGGCTTTTTTTTTTTTTTTTTCTTTCTTTTTAAGAAATATAAAAAATAGATTTTTTTTTTATCTAAATCAGATTTATTTGATTTAGATAGAGTTTTTTTTTATAGATTTTAAATATTGTGGGATTGCTATCTCATATGCGATCTGATTGCTAAAGGACATTTTTAGCATATCAATATAAGGAACAGTGTTATATAGACTTGCCACAAGTATACAAGGAACGGTA
>NC_134789.1:55123765-55126265 GCF_046742065.1 Oratosquilla oratoria | reverse complement strand
AGTTATTTGGTAATTCGTTAACAAAAGTGGATAGTGAAAAAGATCTCGGCGTAATTATCAGTAACGACCTCAAATCATCCAAGCAGTGTATTTCAGCCTCTGAGAAAGCAAATAAGATTCTGGGACTGATTGCGCGATCTTTTGATTTCAAAAGTCCATCACTCATTAACAAGCTATATAAATCGTTAGTTCGTCCACATTTGGAATATGCTGTTTCTGTATGGTCACCGAATCTCATTAAAGACATTGACAGACTGGAAAAAGTACAACGGCGAGCCACAAAACTGATTCCAAATATCAAAAATAAATCATACGAAAATCGACTAAAACACATGAATCTGTTTTCCCTAAAAAAGCGTAGACTCAGAGGTGACTTGATACAGGTCTTTAAGATTTTAAAGGGAACTGACAACATCAAAAGTGACAAAATTTTCACATTGAATGAGAATCAGACAAGAAACAATGGTCTCAAACTGTCCGGAAATAGATTCAATTTGGAAGTAGGTAGAAACAACTTTGCCAACCGTGTAGTAAATGAATGGAATAAACTTCCTGCACAGGTAGTGCAATGTAGTTCAGTTCGAAGCTTTAAGAATCATTTAGATAAATACCTAAGTAAGATGCTGTAATGATTATAATTTATGTTATATTATTTGTTTTTGATTTGTTATCATTTGTCTGTCTGATTTTCATTTATTATTAGTTATATGTCAATTTATTATCATTTACTATTTACCTGTTTGTTTATTATTTAACTATACCTATGCATTTATCTATGTATTTTATTTGTTATTTACATTATTATAGTTTTTATTTATTGTTTTATTATTAATATGATTTTTTTTCGCATCCGACCTAGATATGGATCAAAAGGTCTCCTGTCGGCATGCTCCGCCTTTGTAATCCTTTGTAATATATATATATATACATATATATATATATATATATATATATATATATATATATAATATATATATACATATATATACACATATATATATATACACACATATATATATACACACACATATATATATACATATATATAATACATATATATATAATATATATATATACATATATATATACATATATATATATATATATATATAATACATATATATACATATATATACATATAATATATATAATATATATATACACATATGTGTATATATATATACACATTATATATATATATAAACATATATATTCATATACATATATATGTTTATATAATATATATAATATATATATATATATAATATATATATACATATACATATATATAATATATATATATATACATATACATATATATACATATATACATATATATACAGTATATATATATACATATATATATATACATATATACATATATATATACATATATACATATATATACATATATATATACAGTATATATATACACACATATATATATACATATATATATACATATACATATATATATATATATATACATATATATATACAGTATATATATACACACACATATATATATACATATATATATATATATACATATACATATATATATACATATATACATATTTTGGAAGGAGGCCATTTATGATGCATGCGTTGTTGAAGTCAACAGCTGCGATAGCATTATTATGCTTGTAGAAATGCTTTTCTAAGTTGCGCACCAACGTGCGGTCGTCTGGAAGCAGGTTCTTAAGCAGATTGCTGAAGTCCATGGTGTATATCTCTCGAGACGTCTTTCGGCCTTAACTGGCCATCTTCAGGAGGTGTGGGCTGGTCAAATTGATGACGGGGAATGAATCGAAGTGGCTGTGGGACGGTATATAGCGGTGGGGAGTGGATCACCGGGCAGCGCCCGGGGCGGTGGCGTCAGCCAATCAGCGCACGGGAATCATTCTCTGCCTTCTGGTTGGTAAAGACATTTCGGGCTGTTGCTGGATGTTGATAGCGGGTTTTTGGTTGAAAATGAGCACCGCTTCTGTCATTCTTAGTCGTCTGGTGTCGTTGTTTCTCTCGATGATGGTGGTGTTGTTTTCCATGTGGTGCCTTTTGAGTACGAGCCCATGTTCGTACAGGTAATGCCTCCTTATGGCGCCGTCCTGCAAATGGGCTGAGATCCTCTTCGACAGTGTTGTGGTGGTTACGCCGATGTACTTGGAGTTAGGGCGACTGCAGTTGCCACTGGAGCATGTGTGTTCGTACACGGTATTCACCTCTTGCATATCACTTGTCTTGGGTAGGCAGTTGTTCTTTATGACCAAGTTGGATGTCTTCCGTGTCTTGTAGTAGATGACGAGGTCAATTTTTAAAGCCGGGTCGGTGGGTGTGACATTCTTGTAGATTATATTTCTGAGGGCTTTTTCGTCATCCTTATAGGCTGAAGACATAGTACCCTTGTAAAAGAGTTTTAAATTTTGTGTAGCTAAATGTTGTTCCTGTTGACGCATAAAGTTGTCTAGTCGATGTTGTATGACGTTATTTATTTCTGCCA
>NC_134789.1:55106265-55118765 GCF_046742065.1 Oratosquilla oratoria | reverse complement strand
TAGTTATATGTCAATTTATTATCATTTACTATTTACCTGTTTGTTTGTTATTCAACTATACCAATGCATTTATTTATGTATTTTAATTGTTATTTACATTGTTATAGTTTTAATTTATTATTAATATGATTTTTTTTTTTTTTTTTTTTTTTTTTGCATCCGACCTAGATATGGATCAAAAGGTCTCCTGTCGGCATGCTTTGCCTTTGTAAATATATATATATATATATATTATATATATATATAAATATATATATATATATATATATATGAGGGTGTACATATATATGCTGCAAAAATCACAGACACTTGATTCTAAAAATAAAAAAATAAAAAAACACAAGGGAAATAATAAACTACGACCGAGCATTTTATGAGTATTTTTGGGTCATCAGGGAGTTCCATATCAGTGGTCCAATCCAGCACTGGGGAGAAAAAATCTGTTTTTTTTCTATTACAATATATTAAAATCTACATCGTCCCCAAATTTAAAGTCAGTTTACCCAGTAATAACAAAATATGTAAACTATTATATTAGTCAGGACACTGGTAGGACATGAGTTTCACCCTAGTACATCATTATTTCAGATAATTTCTATTGAATTTTACACCATCTTTAATGGATGATGTTTTCAATACAAACGTTTATGGCTCCTGCAGTTTTCGCATTCGCAAACAAACATCATCAAAGTGAAGCTTTCCTTGGTCTAAACCAGTGGTTCTCAATCTGTGCTCCGTGGAACCCCAGGATTCCGTGAAGACATTTCAAGGGTTCCATGGCAAAATTTATAAATATTTATTTATTTGAACAGCAATGAATAAAATGAAATATGAAAGTGATGAAATCTTCAAGTCAAGCGTGCAATATTTGCTGTAAGTCTCTTAGCGTGTGTAAAAATGTTTCCTTTGTCAAGCAGATGTTTACACACAGCAAGTAACTTGAGGCAAGTAACTTGAAGCAAGTAACTTGTAGCAAGTAACTTGTAGCGAGTAACTTATAGCAAGTAACTTACACACTTGACTTGCTTCTCAACTTACCCAGTGTAAACGAGGCTTAAACATGTAAAATGCGAAGTAACCCAAGGTTCCGTTCTTGGGCCAGCGCCATCTATGACATACGCTATGCAAATTGTTTCAGCGATTCACATTCATCTTACTGACAATTACAGATAACACAAAAGTTGTTCGGGAAATCAAACAACTACATTCGTTCACACACTCAAGAAAAGTGAGAAAATAAATCTGCATAACCGGTTGAGAAAGGGTTAAATGTTGTTTATGAGGCCGAGCCTCGGTAGATGTAAATATTTCCCATACGCCTTCAAGATCTGTATCATGACTCACTCCAGACAAACTCATCCCTTCTGCGATCTAATGACGCATCGCCCTTCATTCTTCGCAAACCAATGACAGGAAGGATCCCGCGGCCGCAGGTTGGACCACAATTCAGGTCGAAACCACTAGGTAACCAAGTAAAGGAAAACTGTGTATAAGACCGCAAACGACGTAGAACTAATTTACGATCTAAATAGACACTTGTAGTATAGGTACCGCCCTCCCCACCGAGGGGGGGGGGGCTGAAAACATTCACCGACAAGGAACTAATTGGGACAGTGGTGTCCCTCCAGGTATAAAAATTCTGCCTCCCTATCAAAAACCTGTAAACATACTCCCATTTACAGACATGTATGCGTAACCGTACAGTACGGACATACAAAGAAGCGTGCGTGTGTGTGTATGTATGTGTGTGTGTGTGTGTGTGTGTGTGTGTGTGTGTGTGTGTGTGTGTGTGTGTGTGTGTGTGTGTGTGTGTGTGTGTGTGTGTGTGCGTGTGTGTGTGTTTTTGTGTATGTCTGTGCGTATATGTCTTTTTTTGTGTATGTCTCTGCGTATGTGTCTGTGTTTTTGTGTATGTTTGTGTATGTTTGTGTATATGTGTGTACGTGCGTTCGCTATTATGTGTGTGTGTTTCCATGTATGTGAATGCGCGTGTGTGTGCGTATGTCTGTGCGCATATAACTTGTTTGTTACCTACAGATCAATTGTCCCTATATTCCAAGCAGTAGAACTGCCGAAAGAATTCCTTCTCCTTTCTATCTCCAAACCCTTTCTCCTTATCAGACCTACATATACGAGTATTCAATTACGTTCAAAGCAGTGTTTATGGCATGAAAATGAAATCTAAATGTACACTGGAAATTAATACCTAAGTACAGATAATAAAAGTGGTTAGCGTGGGGGGCTACAACGACACAGACCAGAGTCTGTGCCTCATAGCGTGAAAGCTTCTAACACACGAACAAATACGTACAAACACATGTACAAACACACAGTTCTCTTAATTTGGACAATACTGTTTAATTCCCAAATTTCGAATTGTTCCATTTCATAATATATAGATACCACCATCGTTAATAGGGAAGGATACGCTGCAGAGATAGGCATCGCTTCACTCCCACGACAAGGGAAAAAATCGGATTCCCCGACCAAGTCTCCATGCAGCCATCCATTCTATCCCAAACGGCTCTAGCTAGGATAGGTCGACTTGATCTACCCATGAGGGTTGTGGGAGTTCTGTCAAGGAGGGTAATAGCTGCCGATTACAAGTCCAGCACGTAATCCAAGACCACATTGTATCACAATAATGTGATACCTTTGGCGGGAACACTTGAAGGTGATTAGCTTCTTAGCGTTGTCTCAGTGTTGTAACTGGAGTGACAACAACAACAACATTTACGAGACTAACCGCGTAACGGCGTCACAATTAATGATTCAGCGAGATCTAGAAACACAGGACTCGAACTCCGATCCCATTTTCCCTTATCATAGTCTTTACGAATTACAAAAAAACCTGGTGGCAGAACATCCAAGTCTGGTCATCTTTCCCTCATAATAAACTTCAAAATAATCTTGCCCCGTACGCCTTGACAAGTGCACCTTTCGCAAGAACGGTTGCGACCAGCGAAAAAAATACACGGGAGCGACGAGCGATTTCCCTCGGGAAAGTTCCAATGTCGCTCTCGCAAATCCAATAGCGGGAGCGATCCCCCACAAAAAAATCGCTCCCGCGTCAAGATTCAACGTTTTTCATGCATTATCCATCATTTGGCAATCCCTGAATCCCGTCACCATTGATGAAAGGATCAGAGCAAACACAACTTACCCGTGATCAATCATTGCATTATCAATCGATATCATAAACGCAACGCATCAATCAACTTTACTGTATGTTGATGTACGTACGTATGTGTACGCGGTATAGCTGCTAGAGTTCAATGGCATAACTAGACTAGCTTCATATCAGCTGCATGCGCGCGTATACTAGTACATGTTGACTAGACTCTACACGACTATCGTGCTACATAATGTCGCTAGTTGCGAATTGCATGGTACCTGTATGCAGGGAAGTTCATTGGTTGCATGCAGCTAGCTGCCCAATCAACGCGCTGACTACTTGTACAATGCACCATACCCAATACCACATCACCGCATGCATACGTACACTGTACATATGCAAACTCGCTCGAGGCCTAGGAGGGAAACTGGGAAATCCCATTTATAACCTCGTTCGCGTATTTATGAGAAAACAAAATAGAATCAAATGTTTGGTTAGTAACTGAAAGTGAATAAATTTAAGTATAAATATGAACATTTGATAATTATATATTTAATTCATAAATATGGATCTTTGGAGGGAGAATAAAAAATACAAAAATAAAAAATTATTCGTTAGCTAGCTTAGATTTACGGTAGTTAGGTCTACGTTCGTACGTCACGTCCATGCCAAACTTTCGATGATCGTACATCATGGAGCGATTTCTAGTGAAGCGAGTGAAGATGGTTTGCCCTCAGATTTAGTCTTTTCAGAATCGAGGGAGAGTGTTTTGACGGCAGGAACCGCTTCTGGACCAGCAAAGCCTAACTCAAACTCTACGGGCAAGGGCCAAGGAAAACGAAAACCAGTAAAGCATGAATCTACTATACGCTCGTGGAACCTAGATTGGCTT
This sequence comes from Oratosquilla oratoria, assembly GCF_046742065.1. Lineage (NCBI taxonomy): Eukaryota > Metazoa > Arthropoda > Malacostraca > Stomatopoda > Squillidae > Oratosquilla > Oratosquilla oratoria. The sequence continues at coordinate 55,114,758 of NC_134789.1, read as the reverse complement.
GAAGTGGATCGGGGCAGTGATGGTACTCTAACGGTGTACTGCAAGGCTTGTCGTGCATTTCCACCCTCATGCACATGAGTAATGAGTTAGCCTTCCAATAGTTTGAAGGAAATCGAACCTGCAAAAACATGGCTCTGGAAGTATCAGAAATGGCTCTGGTAATTAAAAAAATGGCTCTGGTGAAATTTAAGAGAAAATGAAAAATGGCTCTGGAAAAACAAAAAGTATTTTTTTTCCCTGGTTGCGACGCTGCCGTCGCTATAAAAGAACTATTAACGGTACCCATCTTGAACGGTGCCTCAATCATTGAAGCAAGCGCCCTAAAATCCCACATTTCTTTTTGCTATAGCCACTCGTTAAGTTTTCAAGAACCTTTCAGCCCTCTCTTTGTTTTGCGTTTACAAAAGGAGCAATTGCTTCTACACGCTGCGGCGCGAGTTTCCGTGTCCCAACTCTATTAGAAGTTATCCTTTCGTCCAGCCCGTTCATCAGTTCTGAGAGAGAAAATGAATAATTATGTCATTATGCCTTATGATGAGGCATCAGTCTTCCCACGGGCGTAGTCATGAGAACATATCACTCTTAAAACGTGTACATATTTATACATGACCTTTATCAGCCTTTAAACCAGGGTTTAACCAACATGGACCTACAACGGACCCCCCACCCTCCTTCCTTTCTCGATAACTAGCTTGGCTCTGAGCCCCAATTCTCAAAAATCCCTGAAGAAGTGTTACAGGAAGTGGAAGAGGAGAAAGAGGAAGAGAAAACGGGATAGGAGGAGGAGTAGGAAGAAAAAGAAAAGAAGGCAGAAGAAGAAGAGCGAGATCGTCTACTACTAGACATTTGACGAATACAGTTACGACGCAGTAATGGCCGGCAATATCAGGCCAGAACAAAACGAAAAAGAAAGAAATAATAAGGTAAATCTGTCTTACGTCCGCATCTTGGTTGGGACAAATAATTCCCAAGTTACGAGCCATCAAAATTTTACTGTTAGCCTCTCGAATTTACTACCCCACAGGTCTCTCTTCCCATACAGTGGTATTGAGGAATGGTACTCAAAATCTATAGTCCCAATGAAAGATTTTGGATAAACCTCAATAGATTATGTAGCTCTTCTTCCCACAATTCTAAGTAAGCTTTGCTGTGAAGAATAATAATATACCATTCACAGTGAACATGTATCATGCAGGGACAGTTATGCATGTTGCTGACATAGTAGGTCAGGTACAGGCAAGAAATTCCTATGGTTACGATTTGAGTGACTGTAGATGGTTGAGAAATTAAAAATACAAATGCTCCAATGGACCTGAGCATGATGTAATCGTTTGTGCTCCCAACACCAATGTTGGAAAACCCGTGTATATTTCCTAACCACCTACGGCCAATAAAATTCTGACAACTTATATTGCTCGCTTGTGGCAAGACTAACATCCCCACCCCTTCAGCCTGATGACGTGCTTTTATATATTGTTCTGGTTAATCCCAGGCGATTTGTTTTTCCGAACTGAAGGATACCACTTAGGACAATTAGGCTCTACACTGAGCCACCCTACTATCTCTCAACAGAAAAAAATAGTCTTGTTTCTGGGCAAAAGCCATAGGGGGCGTTCTCAAGTCAAAAGTGCTGACTGTCTGATTAGAGCATATAGATCACGAATGCAGTGAACAAGGAATGAATTCGTGATACATTCGTAGAGATAATTCATTTTCCCGTGATCTCGATACCAAACAGCAAAAGTTTAGAGGTAAAGATGTCGAGAGTTGTTCTGTTGCTGTTGTTGCTACTGGTAGTGGTAATGATGGTAATGGTGTTGTTGTTGCGATGGTGGCGTCGGCGTCGACGGTTGTGGTGGTAGTGGCAGTGGTTGTGGTGGTGGCGGTGGTGGATGGTGACAGATTATAGCAGTGGAATTGGAAGAAAACAAATTACTTTTTCGGGTTCCTGGCAGAGGCCCTCGACCCCAGTAATGTTGTGGCCGTGTTTGCAGAACATAATAGATGCATCATCTGTTGCGTTTCCTAACATGTGTTGGAAGTGAAAAGAGATACTTGGGTCGAAGGAATTGGATTACATATTATTAATCTTCAAAGTCAGTTCAAGTAATTAAAATATGTTAAATTTATAGGCATACATTTTCTAAACTAAAATTACTTTAAATCCCCCAAGTTTGCGAAGTTACCTACTGGTAGGACTCTTGCCCCATGTTGGGCAGCCAAATGTTAGGCTGGTTTGAAGGCAAAATGGAGAATTTTTTTTATTATTCAGAAATGAATGTTGGACGCCAAATATAATAGAGGGCTCGCTCCAAGTGCTTGAAAATGGGGAGGGGAAGAGACTGCAAGGAAGGTGACGACTGTGAATTTCGTGTCCCAACTTGGTCTGCTTGCGGGGGAGGGGGAGGTGAGGAAGTAACGGGGTAGTGATCCAGGTTCACAGTGTGATGCTCAAAGGCGATCTGAATATTCGGCTTTTGTCCGGTCTCTATATACACGGGTCGGGTCATAACTCGTCGTCCTAATTGGCGCGAGGTCAAATTCGATGCCTGAGTAGTCGGACGCAAAACATTCTCATGCCGGTGATTCACAAAGACAGAGAGTATGGGGGACTGGTACCGCATCTGCGTTCCTCAAAGAATCATTGTTAATTATCACGTGGTCAGGCGAGGTTCTGGTTAAATGATCACTGGGACTGATGCTGGTACTGCACGTGAGTTCCTCAATGAGGCTTTGTCCCACCCGTGAGCCTCAAGGAAACTTTGGTCGATCCGGCGCAGCTGGGCGGCACATGAGTGACACGGCTGTCCCTACGAGCGATTCCCTTGGGAGGCCCCGGGGGTCAAAAGCCGTGGGACGGCCAGAGAAGAGGTGAGGACGGGAGTGAGGACTAGAACTAAGGACAGCTTCTGACACATATATACTAAGACCTTTCTTCCCCCTTATAAGGGAGGTAACCAGCCAAGGCAAGCACCCCCCCCCCCATCTGTCACCCATTTGTTTCACTATTGGGCCGTATTCATAAAGAAAAGGATATGCTTATACTTGCAAAATATGAAGGAAATCCTCCTACTTGTATTCATAAAAAATTCAAGCAAAACCTTTTACTTGTCGAGCAAAAGCATAACCTTATAATCGCATAAAAGTAAATGGTTATACATAAACAAGACCCTTTACTTCAAATAAAAAGCATATGCTTCAAGAAGGCTGAGTCTGGTCAGTAGCGGACTACAGTTAGAAGTGAAAGGTTGTATTGTCGAACTCTCAGCACGATGGCAGAGTTTGTGGATGTGAGGCATGTTAAACATTACATGCCCCGTTTACCTACACCTGATCGTGATTTTAAGATGTTATTCCGTTTTGAAGAACAAAATGTACAGTGGCTTGCGGACAGATTTTTAGGTACCAATGGGCCGTATTCATAAAGAAAAGGATATGCTTATACTTGCAAAATATGAAGGAAATCCTTCTACTTGTATTCATAAAAAATTCAAGCAAAACCTTTTACTTGTCGAGCAAAAGCATAACCTTATAATCGCATAAAAGTAAATGGTTATACATAAACAAGACCCTTTACTTCAAATAAAGAGCATATGCTTCAAGAAGGCTGAGTCTGGTCAGTAGCAGACTACAGTTAGAAGTGAAAGGTTGTTTTGTCCAACTCTCAGCACGATGGCAGAGTTTGTGGATGTGAGGCATGTTAAACATTACATGCCCCATTTACCTACACCTGATCGTGATTTTAAGATATTATTCCGTTTTGAAGAACAAAATGTACAGTGGCTTGCGGACAGATTTTTAGGCACCAATGAAGAAACTCGGGGAGGCGTCTTGTCATCTGTCCATAGAATGAAGATACGTTTGCGTTATCTTAGTGATCCTGGCTATCAAAAAGGTATCGGTCAAGAACTTGGTGTTAGCCAAGCTACGGTATCACGGACTGTGAATGCAGTAGTTGATAGCATAATTGCTCATGCGAATGAATGGATAAAGTTTCCAACTACCAACAGCGAATTAGTAGAGGCAAAACAGGTATGGCAAGGGAAGTATATGTTTCCGACAGCTATTGGTGTCATCGATTGTACTCACATAGGGATACCGAAACCAAAACTGCATGGAGATGAGTACATTAATCGAAAAGGTCGGTCTACCCTGAATGTTCAAGCCACTTGTAATGCCAAAGAAATGTTCACTAGTGTTGATGTTAGTTGGCCTGGATCCGTGCACGACTCGAGGATATGGAGAAATTCACAAGTGTGTTTACAATTAAGAACTAAACGTAATGTTGTGCTACTTGGTGATGACGGGTATGGGATAGAGCCATGTCTCATGACTCCATTTCGGAATCCTACATCTCCTGCTGAGGTAAAATATAACAAGCTTTTCAAAAAAGAAAGAGTAATAATTGAGCGATGCTTTGGCCAACTCAAACGCAATAGTAAACTCGTGTACGGGAAACAGGGACATCAAATCAGAAATCTTACGAGTTACGACACGTTCAAACATGTAACTATGTAACCCGGCACTCCCGAAACACGAGTCATTCTTTTACTTCTGCTTGGAGGATATCCTCCCAAGTATAAGGTAATCATTATGAATATGGAAAGAAGGATATGCTTATACTTCTACCTTTTGCTTGAGAGCATTACCTTATACTTCTACCTTATGCTTGCAAGGATATCCTTCATTTTTATGAATACGGCTCATTCTTTTACTTCCGTTTGGAGGATATCCTCCCAAGTATAAGGTAATCATTATGAATATGGAAAGAAGGATATGCTTATACTTCTACCTTTTGCTTGAGAGCATTACCTTATACTCCTACCTTATGCTTGCAAGGATACCCTTCGTTTTTATGAATACGGCCCAATGAAGAAACTCGGGGAGGCGCCTTGTCATCTGTCCATAGAATGAAGCTACGGTATCACGGACTGTGAATGCAGTAGTTCATAGCATAATTGCTCATGCGAATGAATGGATAAAGTTTCTTTTTTTATATTTTCTTATTTATATTGTATTTAGTAATTTTGCCATGCTTATAATGTTACCTGAAATAATGTAGGAGAGCTATCACCACACACCTCCACTCAGCAACCACCAACGCAATAGTAAACTCGTGTACGGGAAACAGGAACATCACATCAGAAATCTTACGAGTTACGACACGTTCAAACATGTAACTATGTAACCCGGCGCTCCCGAAATACGAGTCATTCTTTTACTTCTGCTTGGAGGATATCCTCCCAAGTATAAGGTAATCATTATGAATATGGAAAGAAGGATATGCTTATACTTCTACCTTTTGCTTGAGAGCATTGCCTTATACTTCTACTTTATACTTGCAAGGATATCCTTCATTTTAATGAATACGGCTCGTTATCTTACCTCTTTGTAAATAAAGTGTCATCCCTGACCCCGCCCACTTCCCGGGTCAGAAGCAATGCAGCAAGACACAGCATATCCCTAGCAGAGCTAGCCATTCAATTTACACAGCGTTCCTCCCTCGTTTCATCATGCGAAAATAAGAGGATGTGAGGAAAATTACTTTGGACCGCATCAATGTACAGTCCATTTAAAACCAATCTCCACTCACACCTATCTTTTGCCTTCTCATTTCCCTGCTCAACAGACATTCCCCTTTTTACTCAAGACCCCCTTCACCCCATCCATCCATCCCATTTTCGGTGCTCCCCTCTAGATGCGAAACATTATATTCTTATGTAAATATTAAGAGAACTGTAGGGTTTCTGTTTTTGCCACTAAACATTTTGCCACAAGCATCGGGTTCCGATTCCTAATATAAGAGAGTCTCACCCAAAGGTACATCCCACAGCTTACGATCGAGCACACAACAGCGCGTAGCAACACTCCATTCCCCTTCGTGTGATTCACTGGTCTTAGATCACGTGTCGTATTCGTGATCAACAAGTCTTCTACTCCCCGATGAGAACTAAGAGCTCGTATATAGACAGACCTATGGGCCTTGCACACACACACACACACACACACACAAAAAAAAAACTCGTGGCGCAATTGGTAGAGTTCCCGGCTGACACTACGGAGGTCCGGGTTCGAATCCTGCCCAGGGCTGAAACATTTTCAGTATCGCTGCGCTGCGAGTTGTTACTCTAATTCTCGAGGCGGGAAGTTGGGTGTGTCTGTGCGTGTAAGGTCACAGCATTACCTATAGGTCGGTCATATACGAGCTCTGAGCTCTCTTCCGGGAGGGAAATAGCTGTCGATCACGAGTCCAACACGTGGTCCAAAGACCATGGTGAATCACACACACACACACCATCTTCTTCTTATTCAAGTGGGATAATAACTATTTGCAATGTTACTTTCTTAAGTCCTCTGCGTGTGTGTGTGCCCGCGCGCGTAAGAACACAAGAATGAAGGAGACTGCAAGAGACCATAAGGCCTACACTAGGTAGCTCCGAATCATCACCACCTGTCATCCCCATCCATAAAGTTGTCTAATCGTTTCTTAAAACTACTGATAGTTTCAGCGCTTACTACATGGTTACTAAGTTTATTCCATTCGTCGACCACCCTATTAGTAAACCAATTCTTGCCTATTTCCTTTTTAAATCTAAATTTGTCCAGTTTATAACCATTACTGCGAGTTCTGCCCTCTTGTTTTAACATGATGACCTTGTTTGCATCACCCTTGTTAAAGCCTTTGATCCACTTCAACACCTCTATTAGATCAGCCCGCACTCTGCGTCTTTCCAGAGAGTGTAAGTTAAGGTGCCTAAGCCTTTCTTAGTAAGGCAAATTTCTGAGTCCATGTATCATTTTGGTCATTCTTCTCTGTACTGATTCTATGCGTTTTCCTCCACGCGAGTTCCAAGGCATGAATTAGACTCTAATATGACCTCGCTAGACCGATGCTTCTTCGCCAGCACCGCTCACATGGTGGAGGTGAATGCTGTCCACACCCCGAACAAGTGCCCCTTGATCAACAGTCCCTGAGGATTTTGTTTTTCTCGCTGTGCAGCATTATAGGGCCCCTAATCACTGATAAAGAAACGGCGCAGGCTACATATGTCTTATGCCCTATCTAATCTCTGGCTGAAGAGTTTCATTTCCAAGAAGTCAAATAGCAATTATAATTTCAAACTTGGCAAAGCGGGGAGACGGAATGATACGCATTAAAATAAAAAGAGTTAAGTGGAAGAGAGGTCAGTAGGTCATTGAAATCAATCTCAAATATTTGAGTTCCATTACAATAGTTGTTCTTGACCGTTTGACGACTCCAGACTACCAATGGAGTTCCCTTGATTGTCGAAATAATCATCACCATCCCTATTAGTTGCCAGTATGACTTCCATCACTTTTGTGATAAAGTTTATGAAAGTTTGGAGTGGTACTTAAGTCTGGTTTAAAAAATATGGAATAGCAGTGTTAGTGTATAATCTAACATTCTACCCAAGTATAAAATTATACATTAAAATAAATACCAGTACCCCGAGATCGAGTCTCATATTCCCAGCATTTGGTTCCCATATTCCCATCATTTGATTCCCATATTCCCATCATTTGGTTCCCATACCTGCATTACAAGTTATAGACAATCACCCTGATGCGAGATAATTTGGGCAATTCAAATTTGTTTCAAAAGATTACAAAGGACAAAGGAGGAGCATGCCGACAGACCTTCTGGTCCATAACTAGGTCGGATGCGAAAAAATATAATAATAGATAAATAAACAATATAATAATATAAATAATAATAAATAAGATAAACAACTAGGCAAAATCAAATAATAAACAGGTAAATAGTAAATAATAATGAATTGACAAATATATAGTAATAAATGATAAGCACATAATAATAAACAAAAATAATAACAAACAAATAATATAAAATAAATGGCAGGCATGACAGCATCTTGCTTAGGTGTTTATTAACGAACTATATTGCACTGCCTCTGCAGGAAGTTTATTTCATTCAGTAACTACACGGTTGGTGAAGTTGTTTCTACCCATTTCCAAATTAAATCTATTTCCTGGCAGCTTGAGACCATTATTTCTTGTCGGATTCTCATTCAGTGTACAAATTTTGTCACTTTTGATGTTGTCAATTCCCTTTAGAATCTTAAAGACCTGTATCAAGTCATCTCTGAGTCTACGTTTTTAGGGGAAACAGATTCATATGTTTTAGTCGATTTTCGTATGATTTATTTTTGATGTTTGGAATCAGTTCTGTGGCTCGCCGTTGTACTTTTTCCAATCTGTCAATATTTTTAATGAGAGTCGGTGACCATACGGAAACAGCATATTCCAAATGTGGACGAACTAACGATTTATATAGCTTGTTAATCAGAGGTGGGCTTTTGAAGTCAAAAGATCACGCAATCAGTCCTAGAATCTTATTTGCTTTCTCAGAGCCTGAAATACACTGCTTAGATGATTTGAGATCGTTACTGATAATTACGCCGAGATCCTTTTCACTATCCACTTTTGTTAACGAATTTCCAAATAACTTGT
>NC_134789.1:55096265-55098765 GCF_046742065.1 Oratosquilla oratoria | reverse complement strand
TACATTCTCATAACTGTACAAAGATCTTGATTCCAGGATAGATATGGTCAGTACTTCTTCCCACCACTGTATCTTAAGACAGTCTTTACTCTCCTAAGGATGGCAAAATTCTAGGTATTGTCTAACAGCGAATATTATCAGTCTAATAGAGAATAACCACAGTGTTGGTGAAGTTAATATTAATCCGAATTGATGTTTAATCTATAACGGTATTATGTTGTCTTTTGAACCATCCATTGCATACAAGAACAAACACTCTTGACATCGACATGATGTGTTACGGCGTCAATAGAAGAGTCTTTTGATGCATGACGTATGTACATCTTTGTGGACACTCGCATTTACTTAATTTATCTAATTGTAATATATAGTGAATAGAATCACCAGTGACGGTGTAGTCAATCAAATAATTCCGACAGTCGTCCCCGGATTCGAACCGAGGCCCGTGAGATCAATTAGGCAACGCTCTATCATAGAAATGTTAGAAAGTCACATAGCTAAATTGGTAGAGAGCAGAATCCGTGATCTCACGGTCCTCGGATCGATTCCGGGGTCAACTGGCGGAAGTATTTGATATAGTATTGGAGTTGTGCTCTTGAGGTTCTTTATCTGTATCTTCACTTCACAAAACTTAACCTTAGAGTCATTTATGGAATGTGCCTGAATTGTTTCTTCTTTTAATTTGTTCCACAAATTAACACTCTGTGTGGACAGTTATGCTTCCTTACATCCTTTAAGGTTCTTCTAATTCTAGCGCGGGTGGGTTTCTGAAATATCACTATTTGGTCTAAGTGTGGTGTATTTATTGTGTGTTGATGGGCAATGCTGAGGATCTTGGTGGATTGTTTTGTTGAAATAGAGGAATGAGTTGTACCACGGTTTGACTTCGAGCTGATATGTTCTTTGTTCTTCCTTTTCGATGTCAGCCTTCCAGGAATAATTTTTCTTTTCTTCATTTCCCTTCTTTTCTTCTATATTTTGTCACTTCTTGACATATGAAGGAAACTAAGACCGGACTGCCTTTGACTGGCTAGTAACAACTAAAATGTGCTTTAACGTTTTCTGTCTTATAAGAAAGATCATCTGCTTTCCGGTGTATTACGCTGTATTCTGATGCATTCCAATATATACTGGTGTGCTAAATTCTTGTTTATATTTTTATTTCTTCAAAGACAGTAGAACTCCGGGTGATGACAGCGAGAGCGTCATCCTTATTTCTTATAACAATAGTAAAAGAGAAGAATTTCATGGTGGTGGGAAAGAAGGGGGATAGAATTCAACAACGTGCAAACATGTTGATTCTCCCATGGTGTCACAACGGGCTGCCAACGTGGCAAGGAGATGTGGCAAAACAACCCAGTGTGTGTGGAACCTAGATGATCATTTAGATGCACAGGGCATCTTCGAGCGTAATCTAGCTAATTTGATCTTAAACAATACGATGATAAACAAGGTCTTGCGACTGAGTTTGGCCAGCGAGTGCGGTTGTTTAGTGAATACTGATCAAGGTTAGCTCACTTCTTTAGTTGGGTTCATTGGGAGACAGACTCGACCCGGCGAGAATATTCGGTGTGTGGCGTCGTCTCTCCAGGAGTCCCGGTTGGCCCGGTAGTAGCGCTCTCGCTTCTAACTCGAGTTCAAAAACCTGGTTGTAAGGTACACATATGTTTACGACTCGCCAGGTTGGTTTGATGTCTTATTTAGGGGCGCGCGCGCACACACACACACACACACACACACACACACACACACACACACACACACACACACACACACACACACACACACACACACACACACACACACACACACACACACACACACACACACACACACACACACACACACACACACACACACACACACACACACACACACACACACACACACTTCGTGACGCAGTGGTTAGAGTTCTCGCCTGCCACTACGGCGGTCCGGGTTCGAATCCCGCCCAGTGCTGAAATAATTTCAGTATCGCTGCGCTGCGGGTTGTTACTCCAACTATCGTGGGCGGGGAGTTGGGTGTGTGTGTGCGTGTAAGGCGACAGTATTACCCATAGATCGGTCATACGAGCTCTGAGCTCTCATCCGGGAGATTAATAACTGTCGATGACGAATCCAACACGTGATCCAAGACCATGGTGAATTACACACACACACACACACACACACACACACACACACACACACACACACACACACACACACACACACACACACACACACACACACACACACACACACACACACACACACACACACAAGAACAAAAGCTAGTCCAGAATTTAACCACTACATGCAAAGCCTACCATTACACAAAACCCACTTGGAAGAAGAGAACACACCGACAATCGATTTACATTTGTTCACATATTCGTTACAAATAAGTTTTTTCCTTGTGCTTATAGGGCCACTATACAACCTTTCCTGTGGTGGAGGACAAGCGTGCTTACTAGAGAGTGGGGGAACACAGTGGGGGACCCATCACCATTGCCCATAA
>NC_134789.1:55078765-55093765 GCF_046742065.1 Oratosquilla oratoria | reverse complement strand
TATAGGATTTGCAATAATTGTTTATACAGGTCACGTTTCAACAATTCTTGTAGCACGTCCTTGGAAACAAGTTTAGACCGTTTGAGAAAAAAAATGCGAATACGTGTCGTAAGTGTTGTTTTTATAATTTTCACTTTCGTGTGTTCTGGCGTGTGGTTAGATTTGCGTTAATATCTATATATTTTCTAAAAGCACCTGAAATGTAGATTTTTATGTAAACAAAATGATTAATAGTTTTATATCATAATGACATACCTTTCATATTTATTTTCAAACAATTGAAAACAAATTAAGACGAGTGGTAACAACAGAACCAAAGAAAACGTTATGACGTCATAGCTGGGAAAATTGTTAACTATATACCAAAATCTTTTCCTCTTTATAAGGGAGATAGTTTGATTTTATGAGGAATATGTTGCCCAGTGAAAGAGACAATGAAATGTTTATATATTAGAGTATCTAATAATTTCTTAAATGGATTCATTTATATTGCATCGATATGTAGTGTTGGGAAAATATGAATTACCAGTATGAAGACGCTATGGAAATGTAAGTAGTTTGGTTGCTTTGCAGTTTGAAGTTAATCAAACAGACACATGAGTGGCTAGTATCTTAAAATCTTAATTGATGTAAGCATTTGATGTATGCGCTGAAACAATGGAAATCTCTATAAACATTGGAAAAAGTACTTTGACCAATAAATAAAATAAGGTAAAGTAAAACTAGAACTTAGCAGGGAAATATTGTTGTGAAAATAATTGTAAATAAACGGCAGCATATACCTCGTGGTGGTAGTGATTGGTTGGATCTTATTAACCGTAGTTTATCAGCGCTTCTATCCGCTTCGGTCAACCACCAAATTCGATATTCAGTGATTTCCAACCAGAGTTGAAGAGGCTAGCAAACAAATAGACAAACAACTGTTTCAAAATTATCTCTAGGCGTTTATTTATTTATTTATGTATCTATTAATTTATCTATCTTTATTTATTTATCATTTGTCCATGTCTATATAATTATTAATTTATTCATGTTTTATTTATTCATTCACTTATCTATTCATCTATTTTATTTCATCATTACTATTTCATTTTTATATAAAATGCGCTCTTCTTCTTGTTAGGACCAATTTTTCGAATATGTTGTTCAACTAAACTGATGATGTTTCTGGTTGTTATCTTGTACAGTCCACTTGCAGAGTGTTCAGTTGCAGGCCTGGTTCCATAAGCACCCTTAGGTTGAATCACTTCTCGAGAATAACACACAAGTGACCAAAATTGCGGTCAACGTCTTTATCGGGATACAATAGGTTGAACACAGCGCTGGCGGACGGGGGAGTCAGAATAATACAGCTACTTCTCGAACTCCACTCTCAGCCGCATAAGTTCGTCCTTCGCTTAAAAATGGCGCCATTTGAGCTGAATAAAGTATATTTAGCCAAAGAAATTCCGTCTTAATCCCTAAAGAGCAGTGACGTACTTTCAGATTTGGAGTTAGCCAGAATTAAAGGTCTAAAGTTTGCCGCCGGAGCTAAAGACTTAAGGCACTTTGGCGAAATGTCTCACATAAGCGGGAGCCTATTTCGTTCTATCACTCTCTCCCTCCCCCCTCCCACCCTAGCCCCTCGTTTTCACATCATTGTCTCATCCTTGTAACACCCACAGAGAAGCCCAGTCACAATCCTCCTCACATACACACACACGCGCGCGCGCGCATGCGCAAACTTATGCACATAACTACCATTACCATCTAAAGGAACCGTTCCCCGTTTACACCACTTAGGCTACAATCCAGCGTTCAAGACCTCCGGGCACTATCAATTGTGGCCACTTCCGTACACTCTCCGCATAAGCACCGTAGGTCTTCCTGTCCTAACAGAGGTAACGAGCCCAATACCGGACCTCCTTAATGGTCAAAAGTTTCCTCAGACATTCGTATCGATGATCCGCCCTCATCTTTCTTCCTCCCCCCCCCCCTTCCTCCTCTTCCTCTTCCTACTCTTGGTCCATGTCTCCATGTCTCCTTATACTCATCCTCACCCTGCTTCCTCCTCCTACTCCTCCTCCTCCTCCTCCTCCTCCTCCTCCTCCTCCTACTCCTCCACCTCTTCCTCTTCCTACTCTTGGTCCACGTCTCCTTTTCATTTTCTTATACTCATCCTCATTCCCTGCTTCCTCCTCCTACTCCTCCTCCTCCTTCTCCTCCTCCACCTCCTCCTCCTCCTCCTCCTCCTCCACCTCCTACTCCTCCTCCTCCTCCTCCGCCCTTCTCGCCCTTACCTCCTCATCTTCTTAAACTTATTTCCTCTTCTACTTTCTCATATCCTCCTTTTCCTCCTCTTCATCTCCTTTTCCTACTCTTGTCCTCCACTTCTCAGCTCAGTCCCCTCCTCTTTCTCTTCCTCCTCCTCTTTCTTTTCCTCCTCGTTTCCTCTCCATCTCCTCTTCAGCATTTCACCTCCTCCTCTCCCCCTACTCCTCCACTTTCTCCTCCTCTCCCTATTCCTCTTCTACCTCCTCTTCTTCTTCTTCTTCTTCTTCTTCTTCCTCCTCTTCCTCCTCCACCACCACCTTCTACTTCCCCTTCATCTCACTCACCTCCTTCTCTTCCTCCTCCTCTTCCCCTCCTCCCCTCCTCTTGCTTATCCTTCCCTTCCTCCTCTTCCTCCTTTTCCTTTTCCACCTCCACCTCCTAGTCTCCCTCCTACACTCCTTCTCCTCAACCTCCTCTTCCTCCTCCTCCTCCTTTTGCTCATCTTCCTCTTCATCCTCCCTCTCCTTTTCCATCTCCTCCACCTCCTATTTCCCCTCCACCTCCTTCTCCTCAACCTCCTCCTCCTCCTCCTCTTAATCATCCTTCTCTCCCTCCTCGTCCTCTTCCTCCTACTCCTCCTCCTTTTTAACTTCCTCCTCTTCCTCTTCATCTTCCTCTCTCTCCTATCTTCCTCATACTCTTCCTCATCCTCATCTGTCTTCTTCTCCTCTTCCTCCTCTTCCTCTCTGCTCTTCCTTCTTTTCCCTTTCCACCTCCTCCTCTTCTTTGTTTTTGTTTCTCATCCAATTTTTTCCTCTTCCGTCTCCTCCTATTTCTCCTTCTCCTATTTTTCCTCCTCCCTACCTCCTCTTCCTCTTCTTACTTCTTTTCCTTCTTCTCCCCTCCACCTCCTCCTACTTCTCCTTCTCTTTTTCCTCCTCCTCTTTTTGTTCCTCCTCTTCTTCCTCTTCCTCCTCCCCTTACTTCTCCTCTTCCTCCTTCTCCCCATCCTTCTCCTCCTTTTCCTCAACCTCTTTCTTCCCATTTAACTCCTCCTCCTCCTCCTCCTCCTCCTCCTTCTCCTCCTCCTTCCACTCCTAATCGTAATCCTCCTCCTTTGCCTCGTCTTCCTTCTCCTCCTGCTTTCTCTACTCCTAATCGTAATTCTTCACTTCCTTCTCCTTCGTTTCCTCCTCCTCCTCCTCCTCCTCCTTCGCCTTTTCTTCCTCCTCATCCTTCTTCTCCTCCTCCTTCACCACCACCTCCTCCACCTCTTCCTTCTCCTTCACAACCACCTCCTCCTCAGCCTCCTCTTCCTCCACCTCTTCTTCCACAGCTCCCTCCCCTTCTTCCATCTCCTAATCCTTCACCTCCTCGCTTCCTCCTCAGACACTTCCTCCCCTTTCTCCTTCTCCTATTCCTCCCTCTCCTCCATCTCTTTCTTCTCTTGCTCTTTTTCTTCTTCTTCGCTCTCCTCCTTTTCCTATTCCTATCTTTCTTCCTCCTCCTCGTTTTCCTCTTCTTTTTCCTGCTCCCCCTGTTTTTCCTCTTTTTTCTTCTCCTCCTCCTCTTTTATCTTCTTCCTATTCCTCCTCTTCCCTTTCTCCTTGTTTTCCTCTTCATTTTTCTCCTCCCCCTGTTTTTCTTCTTTTTTCTTCTCCTTCTCTTTTATCTCCTTCCTCTTCTTTCTCCTCCCTTTCTCCTCGTTTTCCTCTTCTTTTCCTCCTCCTCCCCCTGTTTTTCCTCTTTTTTTCTTTTCCTCCTCCTCTTTTATCTTCTTCCTCTTCCTCCTCCTCCCTTTCTCCTCGTTTTCCTCTTCTTTTTTCTTCTCCTCCTCCTCCTGTTTTCCTCTTTTTTCTTCTCCTCCTCTTTTATTTTCTTCCTTTTCCTCCTCCTCCCTTTCTTCCATCCACTCTTCCCCCTCCCCACCCCCGTCTTCCCCGAGCTTTCCCCCAGCGTGTGCAGGAAGCCAACAATCACCTTCTTGCTTCTCGCGCGGCCCCATCCCGCCGCATCTGACCTTGAATCACGAGTGCTCTGGGCAATGCCTTGGTGGTGGTGGGGGTGGGGGTGGTGGTGCGGTGGTGTAGTGGTGGTGGTGCAGTGGTGATGGTGATGAAATCTTACTGATGTTAAAGTGTCACGGTTCTCTCTCTTTGCTTCTATTCCAAAGTCTTCCTGGTTATTGTTGCGGTTGTGTGTCATCTTCGTCATGCTGTAGTGTGCTATTGTAGTGTCTTGTTCTTGGTGTTATGGTATACTGTAGTGCCATTTCCCCTGTAGTGCTGTAGTACTATATCAGAACTTTGAGAACGCATCTGTGGAAGATTTCATAGGCAACGTTAACTTAAACAGTAGATTTAATTTCTATAGTAACAAGGTAACACGCCATCCGGACCATGCAAGTAGATGCAGACATGGGATCACAGAAAGACTCGTCACCCCAGACTTCGATAAGGTGACAATTCTTCACGTGGGCCATCCTAGGGTGACAATTCTTCACGTGGGCCATCCTAGGGTGACAATTCTTCGGTTGTATAAGCTGATGACAATAAACATAACCCTCATTCAACCTAACCTAACAATATTTATTCCACTGTTAATATTAGGCGTACTGGGGGTGACAATTCTTCCGGTGGGATTTCATGGTGTGACGATTCTTCATGTGGGCCTTCTGGGGTGACATCCTCAGACATGTACTCACCTAGTTGCATTATTAGGGGTTGTACTCACGGAGCCCCGTCTTTTTGCTTTCCAAAATCAGCAGTTTAAACACTATCAGGGTAGTCATTTATTTGTAATTTTTCAATTCTTCTTCATCTTTTTTTTTCCAGGCTACAAAGTGATTTGTAAAGTTTTCGCGAATTAGAAGATGCCTCGAGTACCTACATAATCTGAAGATTCGAGACATATACAATCACTTTTTTTTTATTAGGAAGATCTTCGTAGGCCATGAAATTGATTATGTTGCGTGACTACTTCCAGCGAGAGAGAAAAAGAAAATTAGACGAATAAATAAAATAGAGTTAGGTTAGGTTGAATGAGGGTTATGCTTTTTGTCATCAACTTACACGACCGAAGAATCATAAAACCAGGATGATGGCCCACATGAAGAACTGTCACCCTAGGATTCCTCCCCTCCATGCTCCTTGTCACCCTTCCTCTTCCCTCTCACCCTTCCTTCTGTGCTGCCCCCCCCCACACTCCCTATGCTCCTCTGACTAGCTACACCATCCCACTTCCTCCCTGCAAGGTGTGTTTTCCATAAACACCACTGCACGGGTCCAAACAACGCCCGTGGAAGTGACACTTCACTCCCCTCCCCCCTAAAAAAAAGTGCCATCCCTCCCTCTCCACCTCTACCCCCCCATCTTCCTCTCCTATACAATAGAATGCAATAGCGGAGCATGCCGACAGGAGACCATTTGGTCCATAACTAGGTCGGATGCGAAAAAAATATATATATAACCATAATAAAAAATAAAAAATAATAAAAATCATAATAACATAAATAATAGTAAATAAAATAAATAAATGCATAGGTATAGTCAAATAATAAATAAACAGGTAAATAGTAAATAATAATAAATTCACAGATAAATAATGATAAATGAAAATCAAGGAAATAATAAATAAACAGACAAATAATAAGAAACAAATAATCAAATAATATAAAATAAACCAGCCAAATTACCCGCGCCTCTGGATTGCGGCCACCAACCCTTCGCCGACCCTGAGCCAAATGTAATCCTCCTGCGCTAGCCAGAATGAAATGGACGTTAAAACTAAGTCATAAGGACCATATTAACATAACAAAACACACGAGAAGAAAAGGGTAAGGGGAGAGGGGGTGCATCGGGCCTTTGATTGGACAAAATTTGATACCAGTTAGAATAATGTTCACGAAACATGACATAATCTTAAAGAGGCGATTCTTTCGGCCCAAGGGGGCGGTTAGGTGCCTACGAATCTTTAACTTTCCCTGTAAGATTTGCAACCTTAGCCGTTTGTTCTGGGAGCCGCCCTTGCGGAAGAAAGAGGCCCTCATAAGGTAACGGAGGAGGGTTGTACCTACTGAGCTTTATTATTATTTCAGAACAATCTCAGGGCTCTCTCGGATCTGTTCTGGTTATTATTTTAATGAGATTTAAGATCGAAAATGCTTTTAAATCGTGACATTATAATCTGCTCACCAATTAAATATCTTGAACGAGAAAAATAGATATCCATAACAATGATTTGTCTTTATTTTCATTTTGTTTCGTTTCCCTTCATATGCTCAATTGCATGCAGATTTATTCATTATTAATCTGAAAGAATTTCTTTAGTAGACCAAGAAAAATATAGGAAATATTCCAATCTTGTAACAGTACTTTATATAACATTAAAATATATGATTAAATTGTAGCTATAATAATATAGTATAATAATTACCATACAATGTAGTTTAATGTTACCATTTACTGGGTGATCACTGTCCACTTCTTTAGTGCAATAATCAATGAAGCTAAAACAAAGGACATACGCGTAACACGGTCCTCATTGTTTCCAAGCGGCCGCCATCTTGGTTAGGCCTAACCTCTTGATGTACGGTCAGTTTTGGTTCATGATGAACCAAACCATCCATAGAAAATACACATATCACAAAACAGAATTGGTCGTGATTATCAACGGAAATTAATGTATGTGTACATACTTCCCTGTAAAAGAATGTTCATAGCCTACTGGAAAATAGCTTATCTACTTCTGCACTATTCTTTGACGTTTTGATGTTTGACGCAGGTTTTGTTGAGATTCCGATCGTTTTGCGAATCTTGTTATTGCAGTATAAGGTTGCATTGCTGTACTGAAAGGCATGAACCCTCATTAAGGAAGTACACGGGTGTTAGTGATGAGCGCATGCGCTGTGCTTACAAGAAGTGACGACAATCTTCTAAGGCCCCTTTCACACTAGGCAACTAATGACCGTCACTAGTGGCGGTCACTAGTTGCCTAGTGTGAAACTCTCGGGCAACTGCAAGCAACCAGTGACTGTCACCGAGTTGTGGAGTCCTTTCTCATCATCTCATTAGTCGAAAGAATGGCATCAATGGAGGAGATGCTTCTGTTGGCTTTGTTGGTCAAGAAAAAGAGACGATCGGTGACGGCAACTACCAGTGACGGTCACTTGTTACCGGAGCGGGCAATAGCCATAGCCTGTTGCGCAAGCGGGCAACCGCAGTGACGTAGTGTGAAAGGCTCAATTTAAAATAATGGTAGGCAACTAGTGACGGTCACTAGTTGCCTAGTGTGAAAGGGACCTAAAGTGTATAGAAGTAACTCCAAGAGAAGAAAAACAGTATAATCGTTTAGTATATTATCTTTTTTGTGGGGGGGGGGGTTGTTCCTTCAAATCTATATAGTATATGATATATTTATTTATCACTTTCCATGCCTAGTTTACAGAAAATCACTAAGCCGAGGAATGATCAAATCTGAATCAAAATAAACACCATTTAGGACCAGGGCTTTTATCAGTACGACGTTTCAGTTGCTACAGTTTTATCAAATGCATAGTCGTGGTACACATATGAGATTAAATAGGAAACTCTTCATATTTATTATCAGATAAGTGCACCACAAATATGTACTTAAAAAGTTGTAAAAAGCGAAATGTCGTACTAATAACGGCTCCGTTTATTTCGATAATACAAACCTGAGTCACTCAATCAGTTATTTTGTCATATTCTCAGACTATAGAGTGTTTGGAGAGTAAAAGATCATTTAGATGTATCGGTTTGTCATTTAGGGAGGTTTTGTAGTCATAAAACTAAGTTTTTATAGAAATTTGTACGAGTTTATAAGAGGTAGTGGGAGACAGGACACTAATACCTAAAAAAAATCATTACGCCCATATTGTCAACCTCTCACCGCTTTTACTGTCAATTCCAACAGACTTAGCTCAATTAGATTTCTAACAATAACCATTTTATAATAAACTATCACGTGAAATGTTTTCATATATCTCTTGACGAACCGATTGGAACAATTCTCTACAAAAAAAAAAAAAAAAAAATGGCGAAGACAACGATAGTTTCCGATTCTATTCAAGACAAAGCAACGCGGCGCCCGACAGGGACTTTTTGTCGTACGCGTGCAACCCCTCATGTTCGTAGTTCCACTTTTTTGTCCATAAGCTACTGATACTGTCGCCCAACCAACAAGAACAAGATATTGGACACACTAAATAATTCCAAGGTTTTATTGTTTATCTATTACTAGATTTAATTATCATTTGAACATTTGTGTAGATCTGTTTCTGAGACTTATTATCAAAAGAATAAAATTTTCATCTTTAACCTATGTCAAGTCACTTTCCTCCCGTGCACCAACAACTATATCGACGTATTTGTGAATTTCTTCCATGGTCACTGAATTAACTTCCCAGAGGAAAAAAAATATCCAAAAAGAACAAACAAAATAATAAGCTTTGGATGGAAAATTGATTTAAGATCATTCTAGTACGTTCCGATTCGAATCAAAATTCCTGTGACAGGTTTAAGCTTCGAAGCTTCGAATGTGCGGCAACTCCATGTCGACCATCCATAATATTTGGTCGTAAATCTCAGCGCTGTGTCAATCTGAGTGCCAGTGACTATTTTTCTTAAGTTGTGGGATGATATACAGCTTGCGAACAAATAAATCTGATGTTGTATTTACGACAATGACACGAGAAAGGTTTCAAATGTCTGAGAAGCTACTTGTCGAACGTTTTCTGAAGTTATCGGACATGATGCAACTGGTATCAACAAGTTATGCAACTAGGAACACTTCGTTTTGCAATAAAACATTTGATCCGAACTACTGTACATTTTTAATAAAAAATTTAGATAATTGTTTAAAATTTACTCAGCATCGGGACGATCCTTTGTAATCAAAGTTTAAATGAAAACGGAGGAGATTTGTAAGAATGCTCATCATAGAGAATGGGAAATGGCAGAAAGGATTATTTGAACGTATGAATGATCACATGAAAAGATATTCGACAAATTTTCCAGTTCATGCTAAATGTTCAGTGAAACTTGAACAAAGTTCAAAAGTACATAAGAAATTCATTAACGTTGAAAGAGAATTTTAGAGCATAATCATAGAGATGCATGTAGAATATGATTTATATTTCGTTGTGTTGAATTACTTCAAGATTCGAGCAGATAGTATTTTACAACATAGCTATGATTACATATAAATTAATAATAGAATCTTTATGTGTTTGACCATATATTCCTTAAAGACATTTATTAATTTTATGTAATTGATATCTTTTTCTTTTTACTGTTGAACAATGCCTTGCAAAAATCCCCATATCAAATTAGGCTGATTTTCTAAAACAGATAAAATATGATTGGACGAGTAGTTGACATGTCACCAAAAGGATGTTCCCCGCATCTGCCCCGTAGACGAGCGGATGGGGACAGTAGGAAGAGCGAGCTACTTTACAGTGAATTGGTGGAAGTAAACCAGCTTTGCCTCACTGTACTTCTTTTCAAACCTATGCAATATGGCGAAAAAGAGAGAGAGAAAGGTGGGGGGGGAGGACTTAACTCCAAAGGTGCTGAGATAGGAGTGGTGATGGGGGTGGAAAACAATTACAGTAAATGGCTACCCCGGTTGATGAGAGACCGGATACCGACTCCCGATTGGGGAAATCCCGAGTTTATTCCCCGGCAGAGGACTCGGGGTCGAATCCCAAGATCGATTCCTGCACCCAGCCTCGATTTGAGCAAAATGTATTTCTGTCAATATGTTTTCATGGTAAGGAAATAGATAAATAATCGAATTAATTGAAATATAAAAAAATGTGTGTGTGTGTGTGTGTGTGTGTGTGAATGAATATGTGTGTGTGTGGGTTTGTGTGTGTATGTGTGTGTGTGTGTGTATGTGTATGTGTATGTTTGTGAGTGAATGTGTGTGTGTGTGTGTGTGTGTGTGTGTGTGTGTGTGTGTGTGTGTGTGTGTGTGTGTGTGTGTGTGTGTGTGTGTGTGCGTGCGTGTGTGTGTGTATGTGTGTGTGTGTGTATGTATGTGTGTGCGCCCACGCACACTGTGCCTGAACAAGCGCGCGCGCGCCTGTCAATTTATCCATCCAGCCAGCTATTTATCTATGCCACTCTTGTACATTACCGGCAATGCCACTGAGGTGGAGGACACCATGCATTAATTCATAGTTTTGTCAACTTCACTGGGTGGACTGCATTTTATTATCCATAAACGGCAGTGAGGTCGATAATGACAAGTGGTATTAATGATCAACAAGAGTCACTTACGCCAGGGCTTGTAGGACCGCTGAGCTCTCTCTCTCTCTCTCTCTCCCTCCACCCTTGTGACAGACACTTCCACATTCTCTAGCATTCACTCACTTCTGCATTCGGTTTCTCCTTCTGCGAATCCGCGGCCTCATGGTACTCAGCAATGGGTCTTGCGTTTCATCATAGATATGTCATAGAAGGAATGTTTTATTGTTGTGTAAGAGTGACCCAACGGAGAACATGTGTCTGGAACCAGCTGGATAGATTTTGTGGGAATTGAAGCACTGGTAAACTATTACCCATATATATATATATATATATATATATATATATATATATATATATATATATATATATATATATATATATGTATATATATATATATATACATATATATGTTATCTTATTTGTTTATTTTTGTTGATTTTATTTATTCATTCATTTATTCATTTATTATTATTATTATTATTTGTTTTTGCAATGTAGGTATTCGAACTCGTACAAGGTAGGCTCGTGTGTGGTGTGATACTTTTTCATTTTATGTCTGAGTTTGGGATACTTTCCATTTTATATGTGTTCTGTGGTTCGTGTATATGTTCACATATTTGTAAAGTATCATTTTTGGGGTGTTTTGTGACGTAGTGGGTGTACATACTCGAAAGAAACAATTTCTTTCGTTTTCTTGTGTTATTCAATGAAGTATTTTGATGACTGTAAGTTGCCAATGGGTCCAGTTACGTACTCGTATTATTTATATACCTGAACATGAGAATATATTTATATATAAATAGTTTGTTTGTATTTAGGAAACTATGATACTGTGAACACTCGAATATAACATATAAAAATATCGGAACTATAAAAATGTATATTTAGTTGGTAATTCCCATATTTTTCACATAGTACCTACTATGTATTTTCAAACAAATAACTATCAATGTAACATCAACAGACCTATTTTTATGTCCAACAGCATTGTACTGTCACTTACATTTGTTTAACCCGTTTAGGATATATATGTTTATATTTATGAGAAATGTGTAAGTGAGACGACTTTATCTGAACCCGTGCTAGTTTGGTTAAAATAGGATGCATAGTTTGACTCAGTAGAAAACAGTACTATCATTGGCTCAGAAATAGTAGGAAATTGACAAAAGATGAAATACTGAGAGATATATTTTCTCGAGGTATTCTAACTTGTCGGAATTGTGTTAGTTTCTGTATATCCTTATGCGTTTGTTAGATTTGGTGTTTTAGCTATATCGTAATTATTTATCATACCTAGGCTTCTGATGGAAGGGCATAGATGGATTACAACATGATTTGTCAATGTAAAGATCAAAGACCTATGTTGGTGTTTTTAGATTGGTTGTCTTGTTTTCAGAGTTTAGGATATTCACTGTATTTAGATGACCGAAGAATGTGTCTCCTCTTTTGTCTGCTGTGTGGGTGGTTCGCTATGTTGGGTGGTCGGCTTGCAAGACCCCACGTCTCCACCTAGTACAATTCCTCCTACTCACTGCCACACTTTCTTTATTTGTACTCTCTCTTCGGCGCCACGTGACTCTATTCACCTCAGAGATGAACTCCAGACTGGGGGTGATCTTGGAAAAAGTAAGAGCCACTCAGCATGGAAGTTACACCTTAAGTGAATAAAATCGCGTGATGTTAGCCTGGTTAAAAGTATATTAGAGTTAAAGTCATACCGTAGGAATGCTCTAAACTCTGAGATAGAGTTGACTACGACAAGAAATGCGAGGTACTACACGTAATATTTTCCTTAGCCACTGTCTATGTATAATATATGATAGTATCAGTCTCCTAAAACTAGTATTATGAACAAGTACTCAAAGAACACAACGCGCAACGAATGTATGAATTGAAGTTACCATAGATATGGATTCACACACTATATATATATATATATATATATATATATATATATATATATATACACATATACTCGTAGTTATATATTCTTGAAGACATACGAGGTTGAAGGCTAAAGAGGATTCACCGTTGATTCTTTTATTATGTGTAGCTTCAATACAGCACACTATTTTTATCTTCATAGTTGACATTTCCCAATAATTCTCCGATTGTTGCCGACATTTCGGAACTTCCTGGTTCCATCTTCTGGGCGATCTGATGTAAAAAGTATATGATGATCTTATTTATACTACGTGTTGGGATCACTGGTGTTCCTGCGTGAAGGGGCCTCCTCTGATTGACTGCCATGGGCCAAAAAGAAAACGGCTTACAGGAAGTCTGGGAGACCTCTCCTAGTGTTTGTACTTGATCTGTCTGGGCCCAGTCTCTTCATTGAGGGCAAGGCCTGTCGGTCTTCGACCTAGATGTTGATACTGGGATGGTTGCTTCATATGTATATTGCTTCTAGAAACAGTAGCCTACGGGGATCTGATTCTCTATGATTTTGTGTTGTCTAGGTATTTTCTTCTTATTATTTGGGTGTGTGAGGTGTAGCGTGATTTGACTGATCCGTCGGACAGGTTGCATATATATATATATATATATATATATATATATATATATATATATATATATATATATATATATATATGTGTGTGTGTGTGTGTGTGTGTGTGTGTGTGTGTGTGTGTGTGTGTGTGTGTGTGTGTGTGTGTGTGTGTGTGTGTGTGTGTGTGTGTGTGTGTGTGTGTGTGTGCACAGGGGAAATGGCATTTACTAGAAACAGTATCCAAAGGTAGCTCATGAGGATAGTATGTGGTGAGATGTATACATTCCGATTAAGGTATTCAGCGCACTTGCAAGGTGACAAAAGCCGTTTGATCAATGCTAGTAATCTTCAAGAGACCATCGATCAATAATATGATACATTTCACTGGAGCCAAGCATTTTGATAACTGTCCTCTTCTGCCAGTCTTCATATATTATAATGAGTTACAATGGCAATGCATACCCGCAGGAAACCTCTTGGGCCATAGCGAGGTCGGGCGCAGAACTGAAATAAAAGTTCACCATCCCACTCCCACGTATCTGGAAGTAAGAAACCCGTGGTAGGGCAAAGCCTTGTCAGTTGCGGCAAGCCGTTGGGTTTTCAGGCCGATATTGGGCCGCCTCCCCGCCTGGAGAGGGTTGTTTGGAACCAAAGGAGTAAGTCCGCAGAGGGTCTCAAACTCAGGACCACCCGGTCATGAGTTCTAGACGGTATCCACTGGGCTACATCGGGCGGAGAGAGAGAACGAAATAAAGATGTAAACAAGTGTAGCCAAATAAGAAGACCAAAATGAGGCACCTAACTCACAGACACTATAGCTTGTTGGATATAGTGGGAAGGATGGCACAAAGCAATGCAAAAATGTTTCGTTTGTCTTATGTACAAATGTCGATCACGGGTTTGTATTTACATAAACATTCTTAAGTCCTAAAGTGTTGCCTGTCATTAACAAAAACCGTCAGGTATATCCAAGTAATCTTTTTTATCTCTGTATCTGATTTGACTGATTAGTTATTTAGTTATTAGTGTAAAATATTCCAATGCAGAGACTACACCGTTTGAGAGGGAAATGAAGACTTGTAAAATAAATTGGTAGATCACTAAAAAATCATGTGACTTGCTAAACACATCAGTTGGATTGCTTCCTCTCGAGAAGAAAATGAACAGCGTTTTCCAGAATAAGGGAGGATCGATTCTCAAACAAGACCAGAAGTAAAAAATCGAATATATATGCGAATTAGCGTTGTTGGCTAATCAACTGCAAAAATTTTGTGCTCGTTAAGAGAGAGACCCGTCGGTCTCGTCATCCGTTCCAAATAAGGAAACGAGCGATGATGAAAAACGAGTTTCCAATTCTCGCCTTTTGAAAAATGGCATCGCCGCTAAGGCCTAATGATTCGTATGACAAATTTGACGTCTCCAACTGAGTGAAAATCAGTATTCCAAGTAGTCTGTGAGTATTAAAAGGCCCCAGAATTTATGCACCATCATCTGGGGATCACGACAAAAGAAGGAAAAAAAATCAAACGACAAGGTCTTCGTCTTTAGTTGTATGTCGTAAATACTTCAAAGTGTCGACATTGTCCTCCCGATTCGATTTTGTTATTGGGTAAGCAACCATTGAACCTCAGGAAAATCGTATATCATTTATATAGATCTCAAGGCTTCTCAATATTATTGTAGCACGTATGTGATATCACCATTAAAGAACCCGTAAAACCATTCAATTCGAGCGTTACGTAATGAGATATTCATGGTTTGTAAAAAAAAATATATATATATGATTGCTCCAGCGGCTTTTCACTTCTTTCTTTTAAGCTCTAAAATATATATTTTTAATAACCTAACCTTACTTACCTTGAATATTTATTGCTACTGGGACGTGTATATTTAGAACATGTCTCAATAGACGGTATCTTGACACTAAAATTTCTGGGTATAAACAAGGCAGGAGACCTTAAAAGGTTCTCTATCCTATCTCTA
>NC_134789.1:55071265-55073765 GCF_046742065.1 Oratosquilla oratoria | reverse complement strand
TTTTCTTAGCATTTCCCACTGCAGCTATCTTTCCCTCCCTATCCTCCTTCACATTTAGCAACTCCCTAAAATACTCTGCCCATCTTCCCCTTACTGCCTTCTCTTCCACTATCATCTCTCCATCTGCACCTTTTACCTTTTCTTCTCTACTTGATTCGCCTCCTCTTCCTCACTTAATTTCTTTCCAAAACATCTTTTTATTACTTTCAAAATTCTCTGTCATACTCTTACCCCATTTCACATCTGCTCTCCTCTTTGCAACCTTTACCATTTGCTTTACTTCTCTTTTCTTTTCTTTGTACCTCTCATATGACTCCCTCGTCCTATTTTGTAACCAATCTGTGAAAGCTCGCTTCTTCTCTTCTATAACCTTCTTTGTTTCCTCATCCCACCATTCACTACCCTTCCTTCTATTTCCTCCTGTCCTTCTTGTTCCACACACCATCTTTGCACACTTTGTGACTCCCTCCTTGAACCATCCCCACTCCTCCACACCTAGCTCTACTCTATCCTTCACTCCCTCCCACTCCTCTTTCAGCTTCTTTTTGTACTTCTCCTTTTCCTTTTCATTCAAAGAGTTCACTCTAAGAACCTCTCTACCTTTT
The DNA here is from genome assembly GCF_046742065.1 of Oratosquilla oratoria. Lineage (NCBI taxonomy): Eukaryota > Metazoa > Arthropoda > Malacostraca > Stomatopoda > Squillidae > Oratosquilla > Oratosquilla oratoria. The sequence continues at coordinate 55,073,160 of NC_134789.1, read as the reverse complement.
GTCCCTTTCCTCTTTCTCCATCTATCCTCCACTCTCAACTTACCTTCCACCAAAAAATGATCTGATATTCCCCCACCCTCTCCCCTTAGCACATGTACATCCTTAACTCTTCCTATCATAATCCTATTTACCACTACATAATCCATTAACGCTCTGTCTACCACCCTTCCATCCACCACCCTCTCCCACGTGTACTTATGCTTGACTTTCTTCCGAAACACTGTATTTGCTATGATCAACTCTCTTTCTAGACACATTTCCACCATCAACTCTCCATTACGATTCTTTCCTGGAACTCCACATTTCCCAACCACTCCATCAATTGGACCATTTCCTACCCTAGCATTAAGGTCTCCCAGTACTATTACATTGACATTTCTCCCTAAATCCTCCATGCACTCATTTAGATCTTTCTAAAAGGCATCCCTTTCTTCTACACTCTTCTCACTGCCAGGCCCATATGCACTTACAAAGACCCACATCTCCTTTCCCAGTTTCACCTTCATCCACATTATCCTTGAGGAAACCTCCTTCTACTCCACTATGTAATATATATACATATATGATATATGCATACATACATACATATATATATATATAATATATATACATAAGTATACATATATATAATATATACATACATATATATACATATATATACATACATATATATATGAATATATATGTGTATATATATATAAATATATACATATATGTCTACACACACACACACACACACACACACACACACAAATGTATATATATATATATATATATGTATATATATATATATTTATATTTATATGTATATATATACATATATATATAAACATATATATACATATATATGTATATATATACATATATATATATATATATGTATATATATGTATATATATATATATATATATATGTAGACATCCATGTATACATACACACATTTGTTTATATATATATATATATATATATATATATATATATATATATATATATATATATATTCACATACTGCTGTTTTTCCCCGTCGTTATATGGGGTCGTGTGTGTGTGTGTGTGTATATGTGTGCGTAAGCTTAAGCGCGCGTACGTGCACATGTATTTATCTAATTGTAACATAATAGTATTACATCTACGTTCTTGGGGTCCAGTCTGCACGCTTCCAGTAATCAAAATCAGCTATGCTTATGTCATCTGACTGTGTGTGTCTGCGTGCGCGCGTGCATGGGTATACGAACACCAATGAAAAAGTACACCATATATTATCATTTTCAAACTCTGTTCAGGCCTTATTCCACCCAAACAACTGAATAAAATCGTATGTAATTCATCATAACCAACTTTATAGAGTGCGTCCCTAAAGGATCTGATATTAGCGAAAAAAAATAAAATAAAACTAACTTGAATTCCTGAACACGCTCTCAGACATAAACAAATATTCCAACACGCGATCCCCACACACTGTATTCATCAATTATGCACTTGCCTTTCCTCTTAAAAGGCTCATATTCGCTTCGTATTTTCCTTTCATTCAGTTTCAGTACATTTACTGTCTAAGAGAGATTTTTTTTGTACATGTGTTTTTATATATGTATGGAGGGAGGAGGGTGAAAGGGAGTTGAGTATGTAGTGGATGGAATGGGTGGGAGTGGTTTCTATGCCATTTTCTTTTTGGCTACCCACCATGTAAGGGGGAAAAAGTCTTTGGTATATGTATGTATGTATATGTTATATATATTTATATATATATATATATATATATATACATATATATATATATATACATATATATATATATACATAGATATATATATATATATATACATATATATATATATATATATATATATATATATATATATCACAATTGATCAAATAAAATTAGCGAGATTTCCTTT
>NC_134789.1:55061265-55063765 GCF_046742065.1 Oratosquilla oratoria | reverse complement strand
GTGTGTGTGTGTGTGTGTGTGTGTATGTATATATATATATATGTATGTATATATGTATATATATATATATGTATGTATATATATATATATATATATATATATATATATGTCTCAATCATTAGGGTAATTGACAATTTTAGTCCTCGGGATAGTAATTCGTTGTTGTTAGTTCGTTTATGTCAAGATTTACCGGTTACAATAAGAAGAAAAATTCTCCTGGGGTTAACTTACCCAAGATGAACAGGTCCTGAAGTAGAGGGACCAGCATCCGGGTATCCGCCGAGAACATCACCAAAGCGTCTACAGGGTCCATCTATTTCCGTAACTTCTTCGTTCCTGGAGGAACTCTTACCCCGAAGTCACACTATGCGGCGATGCCGGGTGTGTCCAGATTACGTTTGCAAGTTCAATTAGCTTAATAAAACCACCTGGCGATACCCAGAGCTTGATATAACGATGAGCACCATCTCCCTATGGTTAGAATACTATTATAACCTTTCGAGTGCAATGACTCACAATAAGGGAGACTTTGCTCGAGGCATAAAGAAGGCGCAACGGAGGCGCTGGACAGTGTGAAACCGGCCCCTTTAGCCCCGGGGGAAGAGGGAGTCCGACTCTCCTGTGAATAAAATCGCCTGGCGGCAGCTGGGATCATATCTGAAGTTGAGCTCAATTTAATATAGATTTAATCCTTTGGTTGAGAAGTTTTCCTCACCCTGCTGGATGAGATCGCCTGGACACAAATAACAGCAAGAGGGTTTAGCCGAAATAGATTCGAAATGTTTAACTCCTTCACTTCATCAGAAGAATAAAATCATCTAACGGCAATTAAAATGTAAAATGCAGCAAATGAGGGACGACTTTATGTGCATTTCGCTGCAAACTCACGGTGATGATGATGATGATGATGATGATTGTCACGACCCACCTATAGGCCAGGCGTTCTCTCTCGGTAGTCCCTCTCGGTAGTCTCTCTTTTGTCTTTTCGCTATTGACTCTCTTGGGTCGCTCTCTGCTTCGCCTTTTATAGCCCGGGAATGGATACTTACGTTTCCGGGATGCCAAAAAGGTATCCAAAGTAGGTAGTTTAAACACCTCCAACCAATGGGAAAGCAGAACAAACATTCGCGCCAAATTATATAATGTTTTTCTGAATTTGGCGTCATCATAGAACGTATGGGAACTCGCCCCAACAAAGGGTATTGTGCAATATTTATAGTTTTATGAAATACAAATTATAACATACACAACACATTATATCCACGCAAGGCGTGCCTTAAAAATACAAACAGGAGACTTTATTCACACAAGGGCGTGACACAGGACAACTGCAGGATTCTCTTCACGCTAAGAACGTAACAATGATGATGATAATGATGATGATGATGATGATGATGACCACGACGACGATGACAAACGATGATGATGATGATGATGATGATGATGATGATGATGATGATGATGATGATGATGATGATGATGATGATGATGATGATGATGATGATGATGACAACGGCGATGACAGACGACGACGACGATGATGATGATGATGATGATGATGATGATGATGATGATGATGATGATGATGATGATGATGATGATGATGATGATGATGATGATGATGATGATGATGATGGTACTGATAATCATACTAATAACAATAGTGAGTGATCATAATTCAAGCAGTTGCAATGTAGAAATCAGGATGGTGATAAAAACAGTGTCAGTGGAGCAAAAAATAAGGTACGGAACATACACCAGGAGGCACTTATCTAGTCAGTGATCATCACCTTTGCCCTCTGTGCACAGAGCGCCAAGGAAAGGAGTAGATATCGGTAGTTAGTCTTTGAGAATCGAACTTGTGACTCTGTAACTAGATCACAGTATATAATCTAAATACAACATATCAACGCACACTTTTCTGATAAAGTTATTGAATATTAGAAAGAGCTGTGCCTCACTGCACTGCGTTTCGACCCAATGTGGCGGAAGCCTGGGGTGGGGGGCACTTCAACCCCGAGGTGCTGAAAAGGGAAATGCGAGTGACTGAGTCTATGGCGTGATATAGCTACCCCTGTTGCGGGTGGGAGAGATCATTGGTGCACACAATACATACATCAAAGCCTCTAAGGTTTAATAACGCTGTAAATAACAATTAACAGGAATGACAACAGGATCAATGGAACTGTCAGTTCAGACGATAACAAAAGCAGCGGTTGCAAGTGCAGTTGATAGATGGCGTGCAACCGCACCATAAACAAGGTCTGAGCGACTCCTCAGTGTCCCTTCGCAAATGCGTTCTAAATGGTCCATTTCCTCGGCATTCACCCTTGATCTCTGACCTCAATCGCACATTCATGGCTCACTGTCAAACGATCCAAGGGAAACAACAACATAGGGATTTCTATTTTTTTCAATCTAGGCGCATTCAACCATGCTGGCATGTTAACCTCTTAAGCACAGCGATACACTCTTGAAGGAGTTTTCTTCTGGCGGTTTT
>NC_134789.1:55048765-55053765 GCF_046742065.1 Oratosquilla oratoria | reverse complement strand
ACGGTTCTTTGGCACTGAGGTCAACAGAAGGGGAATAAAACAAATAAAAGTTTCATGATGTGACCACTAATTTAGCTCCTAACTCCCCGAATCCCACCTAAAGATCGAAAATTTACTTGCTACTAGAGCATCCTTCCATGTCTTGTTCTCAGATTCCATTTCCCTTCCAAGTACCTTGCTCCTCGTTCTTCTTCCTCACCCTACTCTTCCTATTCTTCTTAATTTTCCTTCTCCTACTCCTCCTTCTGCTCCTCCTGCCTTTCGTTTTCCTTCTCCTCCTCCTCCTCTTCTTTCTTCTCTTCCTTTCCTTTCTCTTCTTCCCCTTCCTCTTCCGTTTCCTCCTACTCTCCGTCTTCCTGCCCCCCTCTCAGTCTTCCTTCCCGTTCTCTTCTTCCTCCTCCTCTTCTCTCTCTTCCTTCCCCCTCTTTCTTTTCTTTTTCCTTTACTCTTCCTCTTCCTGCTCCCCTTCCTAGTTCCCCTCCTCTTCCTCTTCCTCCTCTTCGCCCCCCTAATCCTCCTTCTCTCGTCTCTCCTCCCTCTTTCACTCCCCTTCTTCATTTCACTCTTCCCCTTTTCATCTTCCTCATCTGCTTACTCCCACTCTCCACCTTCGCCCTCTTCCTCCTTCTGCTTATTCTCCTCCTCCCTCTCGAAGACTTAACATTTCCGTGTTTATCTTGATGGTTATCAATGCGCAAGGCCTCCCTCTCGTGTGCCCGGAGATAAGGAAGCGATACTGCACAGGCCTCACTTGTCCTCCCTTAGGCCCCCGACACAGCGACTTGCCCTTGTCAGCACCCGGCTCTGACCCATGTCCCTACCATGGCCCTTCTCCCTGTCAGACGCTGCCTCCTACTCCTCCTCTTTTTCTTCTTCTTTCTTCTCTTTAGATTCGTCGTCTTACTCCTATTCTTTCCAGGCTCTTCCAGGACAACTCGTTCGTTCTCTATTTCAGTTTCTATCCTGACCATGAACTCTTTCCAGGAACAGAAATAGTTACCTGCTGACCACAACGACAACTGGATACAATGGATTACAATGGATTACAATGGCCAAGCAAGCTGACACGAGACCTTTCGGTTCATGGTGAGGTCGGATGCAGGACTAAAATAAATAAATGAACTTTAACAGACAAATAAACAGACAGACGAGATAACAAATTGACACCATACAATCATAGACAGTAGTTGAGGTGCTTATTCAAATGAAATTATAAACTTGAAGGATCCTCGTTTCGAAGCTTCTGATGCAAGTCTTCCATTTCCTGACTACGCGATTGGCAAAATTGTTTCTACCTACCTCTGGATTAAATCTGGAAGCTTGTGGCCACTATTTCTTCCCTCAGCACACTTTCTTAAGTCTCCTTTGAATCGAGGTTGGAGGTCTTTTTTAGTTCCAAAAGAGTTTTTCATCCAGTTATTCTTTTCAATAACCTTGCCATCTTGCCAAGAGGGTGTTATATACCCGGTAGGCGAGCTTATGATGCTATTTATTTCAAGAAAAAGAAACTAGATTAACGACGTACTTTGGAATCAATCCTCATTCCACCATGAAAAAGATTCAGAGTTAATATACATACATACATACATACACACGTACGTACATACATACATATATATTCCTGGGGCACAGGTTTTCTCTAAGGCAATTCTGGTTGAAATCGACTGCACTAGTTGCTTTAACAATCTTCAAGACTACATTCTTTAATTTGGAGAATACTTTCCTATTAACAACTGAGAGGGACTGGAAATAGTCATTCATGTCTCCCAAAAGAATGTTCGCAGTGTATGCCAACTTGTATATTTCTGCATAGTAATAGTATTGAACAGCTATTGAATAGTCCTGTGCATGCGTGGCGTAATCGTAGATTCAAATCCCACACCTCTCTCCAGTTCCCAACAGTGGTTGTTGTTACTTGTCTCAACAGTCCCCAAAGCACAAAGGGCAAAGGTAACGTCCTTGGCCGTAACTACGCCTCACCTTCTTCCCAGCTCGCGAGAGGGTCATAGGACTTGGGAACACAACAGAGATTTATCCTTGCATCCCTGAGCAAAACCAAAGATTTCTTCTCTTAGCATCGGAAATCCAATCCCTTGCAAGGGCAGCCCCAAAGCAACTCCCTTGCATGACTTATGGGTTCTCTGTTAACGATGACTATTACCTTCTTCAGCCGTTACTGAAATAACTGTAAGACTTCACAGAAGCTATTCTCATTATCTTTTTTTTTTTTTTTTTTTTTTTGGGGGGGGAAGGGTCAAAGATACCTATGAGAGTGGAGGGGGGCACAGAGAGTTTGACTAATGGGACCACAAATAAAAAAAATAGTAATCATGGATGCCTCATGGTTTTATTCAGTACTGAAACGGTTTCGAGGAAGCCAAAAAAATATGAGTGCATAAAGTGTAAGGGGATACGTGAGAAAACGGGTTTGTTTTACAGCGCCTGTATGCCAGAATCTCGGCGGGAGAGGAACCTTGGCACCTTCCCCAGCTTCCGGGGAAATCTTCCTCGTTTCCGCCGTCTCGGAGCACTGACTAAGTTCCTCGGGTTGTCTGTGTTTGGGTGCTGGCCCCATCACTCGTTATAAGCAAATGTCGGAGGCAGTCCTCCGTATGCAAGAGCGCCCTTTGAAGCGGAGGTCGAACTCAACTGTATACAAACCGACCCGACTCAGTTCCTCTGGCTTACCCTCCGATGATGATCTTCCTCTATCGTAAACTCGTTATTTCTTTCTTCTCCTCCTTCCCCGTGTGGCAGTCAGCGACGTCATGCATCATCGTCGTTCTTCTTCCTTCTCCTTCTTCCGCCCCGTTTTCTTCAGGCAGGTCTTGTGGCTGCCGCCATTCTATCACCTTCGTCCACAATCATAAGCGCTTCCTTGGAGTTATTTAGAAATTTGACTAAATGATGTTCCTCGTAGAACCTTTCATGGTTACAGGTTCCTTGTAGGTACGTTACGATCGTCTCAGCACCCCTTGTTCGCTTCTGCCAATGCACAACAAGAACAAAAACACGTCGGGAGAGGATCCATTCATTTATCAAAAAGTTAACTGCAAACACACTCCACGTGGGAAAATAAGACACGAGAGAAAATTCACTTAGAACCTTAACATTTCCTACCAAAGCATAGAAATGAACAAAATTGAGATAACCGCATTCACGGAAACACAGATTTTCAGATTTCTATAGTTTGCAGTGATATGACTGCAAAACTAATTCTGTTCGTTACGCATGTCACATGAAAGTAGTTGCTATTTTTTTATTGTATTCAGGGAAAGGAAGCTAATAATGACAAAGTTGTGGCCCTACACACAAACACACACAAACAGTATATGCATATATGTATATGTATATATGTATGTGTATATATATATATACAGTATATATATATATATATATATATATATATTTATACAGTATATATATATATGACACACAGGAACCCACAGTCGGAGAAAATAAACTTTGAATAAAGAAGAATCCTATATTTCGGCTATCAACTGTAGCCCTCTTCAGGAAAGTACATAGAGTAGAGTACAGAGTGGACTTATAAGCTACAGAGAGGAAGAGATGTGGACAGATGACCTCACTCACTCCACATCTCTTCCTCTCTGTAGCTTATAAGTCCACTATGTACTCTACTCTATGTACTTTCCTGAAGAGGGCTACAGTCGATAGCCGAAATATAGGATTCTTCTTTATTCAAAGTTTATTTTCTCCGACTGTGGGTTCCTGTGTGTCATTTACAAATGTGCTACTACATTTCTGTTTAGAAATGCATGCATCAATATGTATATATATTCATGTGTATATATATACATATATATATATATATTACATATATATATGTATATATATATATATATATATATATATATATATATATATATACATATTCGAAAATAGCTGGAGTCTAGGAACCATTTTATGGAAGAAAGTATACGCTGGACTCGACGTTCGTCAATTTAATCCGACGTTTAGAACCCTGTCCGGGGTTCGTCCTCAGGGTAATACAGTGGTAGCCATAGGAAATGTACATAAATAGGGGATACCTGGTGCACTGGGACAGGTCTTTCCAGTAACCGTTAAATTCAAACACCGGTAGAACATACCAAAAAACACAAAAACACACAAATGAAAAAACAAAACAAAAATATTAATCAAACTATAATACAAAATGTGCAATGCTACCTTAAAAACATTCACAGTTTACCATAAAAAAAAGTAAAGAAATAAAGAAATACAGTGATGGCTGTGATAACTCAACCCGCTGCCGATGGGCCCGCACCACAATGCACTCCCTGGAACAAATGTCACGCGTAGCATGCATCGTCACAGAACAAAGAAATTGGAACAAGAAGAAGAACGTATAACCCATCAATAAAATAAACATGCAAAAAGGAGTTCACATTAAAACAAGAAAACAAAATGTAGTGTGAAAAATGCCCCCCAAAGATTGGGTGTAAAAGCTGCACGCTGTGACGTTCCACAACAATACGCTAAACTACAACTCGCCACGCGGAACAAAAGTCACGTGAAGCATGCAGTCACAGACCTCAGAAATTGTAACCCTAAACTGAAGCAAAACCGTCCCTCACAGTTAGTGAATTACATAGATAATATGACATAGATAAAAAATGACATAGATAAAAATGTAATAATACAAAACACACCAGGAAACACATTACCGTCGTGTTAATACAAATAAAACACACAACATAAACAAAATGAAAAATGCCCCCCCCTAAGATTGGATGTAAAAGCTGCACGATGTGACGTGCCACAACAATACGATAACTACAACTCGCCACGCGGAACAAAAGTCACGTGGAGCATGTACTGTCACAGCCCCCAGAAATTGTAACCCTAAAGTGAAGCAAAACCGTCCCTCACAGTTAAAGAATTACATACATAAAATTACATAGATAAAAATTACATAGATAAAATGTAATAATACAAAACACACCAGGAAACACATTACCGTCGTGTTAATACAAATA
>NC_134789.1:55041265-55043765 GCF_046742065.1 Oratosquilla oratoria | reverse complement strand
TGTGTGCGTGCGTACTTGAGCGTGTTTGTGTGTGTGTATGTGTGTGTGTGTGTGTGTGTGTGTGTGTGTGTGTGTGTGTGTGTGTGTGTGTGTGTGTGTGTGTGTGTGTGTGTGTGTGTGTGTGTGTGTGTGTGTGTGTGTGTGTGTACGTGCGTGTGTATCTATTCACTTATATTGGGCATATACCGGTTCACATTCAATGCTGTTTTAGGGTAGGTCTTATTTTAGTTGTTCTCTCACTCTGTGACTCCAAAAGCAAAAAACGGAAGAAGAGAAAAGAGGACCAGGCGAAGAAAAATATAGAGGGAGACTACGAGTATTTTCCTCTTTCCAGTTTTATTAATATTCAGTAGTGTTAATCATAGTACTGTTGTACCTCTATTACTGCTACTTTCCTAGTACTACTACTACTGCCTAAATCATGATATATATTTTGACAATATTTTTAGATGATTAGCTGCTTGGGTGGGGTTTGTTATATCACTACCTTTGCTATCTCTGCTACTACTAGTAGTACTACTGCTACCATTACTACAACTAATACTATTACAACGACAACTTCAACTATTACTACTGCTGGTACCATTGCTGTAGCTGCTATTGATACCTCTACTGACACAACTACTACAACTACCACTACTACTACTACAATTTCAACTGTTACTAATACTGGTACCATTACTGTTGCTGCCACTGATACCTCTACTGACACCAGTATTCATACGACCAGTTTTAATACTATTCATATCGCTCTTACCTTTACCATTAATTCTTCACCGATGTGAAGCGTTTTTATTTTCGTTGCTTCCTCGATCTGACTCCAACTCTAAACGAACATTCGGAGATTCCCAGACGTCTGGACAGGCTGCCAAAGTTAGACGTCGATTGATCGCTGCCACCCACCCCCCGTCATCCTCCCTCACCTCAACCCCCACCTTCACCCTCGTTTGGCATCTCTGTCTCTCCCCTCTAACTTCATTCTCTTTATCTTTTTCGTTTTTCCTCCAGTTTTTGTTTTGTTTTTTCTTCTCATTTCTCTTTCTCACCTGCCGGTCACTCCTTTTTACTTTTGTTTGTGAGTGAAGATTTTTCACGCAATCTAGCCTCCTCTTACTCTCCCTTTCCTTCCCACTTTATCCTTACTCCCGTTTTCTCTATGCCTCCTGCCCATTCTCCATTCCCCCTCTTTTCCACACCCCTTTCTTCTCCGCCATTTCTTCACTCTTTTCCCCTCTCCCAGCTCTTTTTTGTCGTCCTCTCCTACTCCTCCGTTTCTCTTACTGTGTCTGGCAGGTCTTTTTCCTCTAGACAACCTTGAGGTGACTTGGTGTGGAGGGGGGAACGGAGAGGGGTTTTTATTGTTTCACTGCAGGCGAGCATCCGTGCCGAGTGATTATTAGTTATCTATTGACAAGAACCGTACAAGTATTTTTCCTTTTTGGGGATATCTAGAATTCAGAAATCTAATGTTTGGAACAAAATCACATTTTGCCATATATATATATATATATATATATATATATATATATATATATATATATATATATATATATATATATATATATATATATATATATATATATATATATTGAAATATGTATGACGGAATGAGTGATGAGGTAAACGCCAAAAAACCGTTCTCCTCCTCACCTCCTCATTTCTCATTATATCTAGCCTAGTAGCCCCCATCATACTTTTCAGACACCTCATCTCTATCACATTCAAACTCCTTCTCTCTTCCTCTCTTATGTTCCATGTTTCTGCCCCATACAGTGCTGTTGGCACAATCACTTCTTCATATAGTCTCCTCTTAGCATCCATTCCCAAATGTCTATTCCTCATTACACTTTTTAATCCACCAAGGCATTTACTCGCTTCTCTCAATCTATATTCCACCTCCACCTTCACTCCACCTTTTCCTGCCACATTTGCAACCAAGTATCTAAAACTATCCACTTCCTCCAGTCGCTCTCCCTTAATGCTCACTTCCAGACTACTGCCACTCTCACCCCTTGTACATCTCATCACCTTACTTTTACCCACATTTATCTTCAGCTTTCTTCTATCACACACTCTCCCAAACTCTGTCACCAACTTCCTCAATCCCTCCTCCGATCCTGCCACAAGCGCAGTGTCATCCGCAAACAACAGCTGGCTCACTTCCCACTTTTCTCCATTTTCTTTAACCATCTCCAATCCCTGACCCACTACCCTTGCATTTACCTCTCGCACTACCCCATCCATATATAAGTTGAACAGCCAGGGCGACATATCGCATCCTTGACGAAGTCCCACCTTTACCTCGAACCACTCACTCTCTCCATTTCTAATCCTGACACAAGCTCTACTACTCTCATAAAAACTCTTGACAGCTCCCAGAAGCTTTCCTCCTATCCCGTATATCCGCAAAACCTCCCACAGTGTCTTTCTGTCTACCCTATCGTAAGCCTTTTCCAGGTCCATAAAGGCCCAAAAAACATCCTTCCCCTTTCCTATAGCT
>NC_134789.1:55033765-55036265 GCF_046742065.1 Oratosquilla oratoria | reverse complement strand
AAAGACATTGACAGACTGGAAAAAGTACAACGGCGAGCCACAAAACTGATTCCAAATATCAAAAATAAATCATACGAAAATCGACTTAAGCACATGAATCTGTTTTCCCTAAAAAAGCGTAGACTCAGAGGTGACTTGATACAGGTCTTTAAGATTTTAAAGGGAATTGACAACATCAAAAGTGACCAAATTTTCACATTGAATGAGAATCAGACAAGAAACAATGGTCTCAAACTGTCCGGAAATAGATTCAATTTGGAAGTAGGTAGAAACAACTTTGCCAACCGTGTAGTTAATGAATGGAATAAACTTCCTGCACAGGTAGTGCAATGTAGTTCAGTTCGAAGCTTTAAGAATCATTTAGATAAATACCTAAGTAAGATGCTGTAATGATTATAATTTATGTTATATTATTTGTTTTTGTTTTGTTATAATTTGTCTGTCTGATTTTCATTTATTATTAGTTATATGTCAATTTATAATCATTTACTATTTACCTTTTTGTTTGTTATTCAACTATACCTATGCATTTATTTATGTATTTTATTTGTTATTTTTACATTATTATAGTTTTAATTTATTATTAATATTATTTATTTATTTATTTATTTATTTTTTTGCATCCGACCTAGATATGGATCAAAAGGTCTCCTGTCGGCATGCTTTGCCTTTGTAATCCTTTGTAATCCTTTGAGAATTAGTGGTGTTTTCGGTCACAATGTATGCCGCCTCCATAGCTTTTCTTCTATCTTTTCCCGTTTTCTATGTAATATGTGGGCTTCTTTCCCATTCGGCAGATGATCTTCGTCGATGTGAACTACTAGCGCATTTGATGTTCTGTAGTATTTCACATCCCTCTTGTGTTCCTCAGTTCTCTTGTCTAGGTAGCGTGCTGTCTCACCGATGTAAGCCTTCTCATAACCCGCACAAGAAATTTTATATACAACATTTTTATTTTCTTGTGAATTTTCTGATTTCTTTGTAAGCTCGCCAATTTTCGTTCCCGTTGAAGTAACTAAATCTATTTTGGTGTTTTTTGATAAGTTAATAACTATTGGTGCATATTTTGAGTCAGGAACTGAAATGAATATTCTGTTGGTGTTGTTGTCTGTAGGGTTGTGTTCCTTCCCATAATTTTGATGACTTTGTGTTTTAATTTTATAAGGAAGCCTAAAGGATATGCTAATTCCTGGAAAGATTTAAAGATATGGTTAAATTCATCCTGTAAAACTTCTTTACTACATATCCTTAGAGCTTTCAATATGAATCCGATGATTATTCCAGATTTGATTCTTGTATTGTGAACTGAATAAAAATTAATGTAATCTTCTTTGTATATACATATATATATATATATATATATATATATATATATATATATATATATATATATATACATACACATTGAATGGTTCCCAGTGATCAATAAATATCTTTTTTCAACCACAAATCACTTTTAATTCCATGCCATCGCAGTTGAGACTGAGAGTCGCTGGATGGAGGCATCCGTTGGAAATTAAAACGTGGACGAGCCGAGGGTTCGAACCCAGCTAACCAGTAACAAAGTTACAGTGACGTAGCCCAATACGCTATCAAGATATATATATATATATATATATATATATATATACATATATATATATATACATATATATGTATGTATATCTATATATATCTATATATCTATATATATATATATATATATATATATATATATATATATATATATATATATATGGAGGTGAGGTGGCAGAATGAAACGTATGGAGCTTTATTCAGAACCAGACGTTTCGAACTCTTGGGCCTTCCTCAGTGGGCGTTAAAAGTTCTCAGCATTCGTATTTGAGTAAATATTTGTCTCTACTCAAAAAATAGAACTTGCGACTCTGGTTCATAGGATTGTCACAAGAGTCCCTAAGATACTGACTGCATATCTGTTTCAATCTCCAGCAACTACCGATGACTGCCATTCGCCCCGGCTTTCCATGCACAAGCAGATGAACACTCTTGGTCAGCTCATGACCTGTGAGATCTACAGGGTGACCCAAAAGTAATTGAGGGGTTACAATTTGTGATCATTTCTTCATCAATTGTCCTTATGCCCGATATGTGTTCCAGCAAAACGGGGCAACTGTTCATACCGCAAGAGAGAGGCAGTGTGTCTACATCGTAGTAAAATATCATACATGTATTTCTAACAACAAGGCAGTTATTAAAAATCAAAGCTCAGTGATTTTTGGGCCACCCAGTATATGTATCGGGCCTCCCTCTTGGCCAACTAGGACATTGCCACTCACACTCAAATATGTCAACAACTTATGTTAATGTAACGGATTGCTCAGACTAAGTCCACCTGACGCATCGGAGGCGATGAATAGATGAAATCACGCTTGACTTCACCTTTAAGGTCGACTGAACAGTCTCCTCACACACAGACACACACATGTCGACTACTTCCGCTTTTTTTTTTCTTGAGCCGGGTTTCTTTGAAGCTCTCTTG
>NC_134789.1:55023765-55028765 GCF_046742065.1 Oratosquilla oratoria | reverse complement strand
ACACAAACATCACTTTATTTATCACACCACACTTACTTCTTTTTATTAGCAATAATTACTAGTTATTGTCGATTTACTGCACATTATTGGAGGACCTGATTGTACATCGGACTTTCATTAATCCTGGGATGTATTCAAACAAAGATAATATGACGAATATTCTGGAGCAGCTTTCAGTAGTCATCCATGATTAGAATGTGAAAATAAAAACCAAAATTATTACAGAAATTGGTTTCTTGGTCATCAGTCATCTACAGTATTCGGTACATGATGCAAACTTGGTGACATTTGATGTCCTCTTAACATTATGATTCTCTTGTAAATGTTTCTTTGTTCATTTTCTCGTTTATTTTTGTATAATAATTATGAATTTAAATAATTATGGAGTTTATGAATGTATGAAATAAAGATACAACTCTACCAAAAGCCCTTTTTCTATATATATAAAGTAGGTGGCCATGTTGAAGTATATACTCACCTTACACCTATCCCACACTGCCTAGTGTACGCATTATGGTCTCTTGCAGTCTCCTTCATTCTTATGTTCTTATGTTCTAATCCTAAACTCGTTCATCCCCCTTCCAGTCTTCGCATCTCGTGGATAAAGTGTCGTCCCTTTCCCCGCCACACCGGTCGTTTAAAAAACTGCAGCAAGATACAGAAACTCTACAACAGGACCCAATAGCCAAAGCTGGTTTAACCCCACCGCTTCATTCCATAGTAACCTCCACCCGTCATTTCCTTGAAAAAAAAAAAGACAATTCCTTCGGGTCGCCGTAAATATTTATCCATGTACAACCACTGCACTCGCATCTATCTTTTGCTCACTCCCTTCCTTGCTCGACATACATTCCTCTTGTCATTATTCACTTCAATCTCAATCTTCCTCTCTAGTTCACTATCCACTCTTACTTTCTACACTCTTTTTGCTAGCCTTCATTCATTCTTCCCATGTGCCCAAACTACCTCAGTACTTTCTGATCTACCCTATCCGACAGATCTCTTTCTTTGTCTCACCACCACATTTCTCACTATCCGCCCTTGTATCGCCTAACATATTTTTCAAATACTTCATCCCAAACAAATTTAGGCTCTTCTTTTCTGCCTCCCTCAAATTCCAAACTTCCGCTCCATACAGTTCCGTGGGCATTCACTTTCTCGTACAACCTTTTAACTGCGTTTATCCCCAGATACCTAATCCTCATAAATCTATAAATGAAAAGCAAGACTTAAAAAGCATAACAAGTTAAATTTTCCTGATGTCGCTATCTGTTGTGTCTGTGTCTTTGCTGAAATCTGAGGATGTTTCGAACATCTTATGAATAAGAATGTAACTAAATTTGAACCTCAAAGATTAGGACTGACATCGACAAAGTGGAATCCATATGTCTCTCCAAAAGATATATTACTGCCACCTGAATACAATGCCATTAAAAAAAAAAAAATCCCTTCTATCAAGTATCATATAAACAATATGTTTAGTCTTCGATGGGTGTGATAGGTATGTCCCAATTTTTGGCTGCAGAAGCACACACAAATCTTAACGCTTTTGTCTAAGACTTTATATGCTACACGGAACAAGGTTCTTATTACACATTGTGGTCCTAACCCCTGACCAAAGAAAATCGCCTGCGGCCTGCTAGAACAAAATATGTAAACACTCCTCCAAGTTCGAAGGCGTCCTCATCTACCTTAGCCCGTTAGTCGAAGATTGCTAATATCGTGAATGTGGAAAAAGAAGTCACGAGTCTAGTTCCGAGTTTTTGAGTTTATTCCTGGCCGGTTTCGCTCTATGCTTCTTCAGAGGAATGTGACTCTGGGGTGAAGCTGGTAGTATACATAGTAAGAATAGGACCGCGTTCACTCCTTGGAGGTGGGCTCTGTTTGTTGTTTTAATACAGTGTACAATAATTTACAATGTAGCTATTAAACCATAGATGTCAGATACAGCTCCGGTGTGTGTGAAATGTTGTCTGAGGGTGTAACAGTGTAAGTAAAATGTCACAATGTCCCAGCATTGCTAATATCACTCCGGCTATCGACAGGCGATCTGGTTTATCCTCAGTCACGAAGCCCAGACCTAAGAGAGGGACAGACCAGTCTCCATAACCCTTTCAACCAGGAGACAACTCCTACAGACTTAATTGTAATGAACACCAGACGATTTTGTTTGATTTAGAAGATGGATTCGGACAACAGGATACCGAAGTCGACCTCCCGAAGTCAAAGACAAGCACGAGACTCAAGTCAGAATGAAATCTGTGTAGGTCATCAGTGTAATAGTGGGTCTTAGACCATACTTTCAAAACTCTTTGTCAGCCTTGACGATCCCTTTCAACCATATGTAGGTAAAATTTTACTAGCTGCATTGGCAATAGTTATGAGAAAAATACGTATAGATTTTATAGATAAGCCAATAAGTTAGATAAACTTCACGAGAAAACCAGGTAAGATTCTACTTTGATGGTTGAGAGCGTTCGCTAGTGTTGGCGAATGGTTTAAAAGTACAGTCCTCAACCCTCTAGCAGCGAAGAGGTATGTGTGTGTGGCGGGGGTGTGGAGGGTTCCTCCTAGTGTTTACAACTGTCTAGCGGCTTCTAGGATGAAGAGACGTGTCATTTAGTGGAAGAATTAAGCAGATGTTCTCCACCAGTGGAGGATTTCTTCCATAGGGCATTCCTACTTCTATTTATTTCTTTTGTTTTTACTATTATATTTATTTTCATTTCCATTTTCGTTTTAGTTTCTATTCTTATTTTTTTTTTTTTGCAAGAAATAATCAGCGCTTCTATCCTTGGGGACAATATTATACTGAGGAGTCACAAAGTTTCAATGATCGTAGCAAAACAGCGGTACAATAGTTATATATATATATATGTATATATATATATATATATATATATATATAATATATATCTAAATATATATATATATATATTTCTAAACAGAAATGTAGTAGCACATTTGTAAATTACACACAGGAACCCACAGTCGGAGAAAGAATAAACTTCGAATAAAGAAAAATCCTATATTTCGGCTATCCGTACTTTCCTGAAGAGGGCTACAGTTGATAGCCGAAATATAGGATTTTTCTTTATTCGAAGTTTATTCTTTCTCCGACTGTGGGTTCCTGTGTGTAATATATATATATATATATGCATACATATATATATATACATATACATATATATATATATATATATATATATATATATATATATGTGTGTGTGTGTGTGTGTGTGTGTGTGTGTGTGTGTGTGTGTGTGTGTGTGTGTGTGTGTGTGTGTGTATTTACCTAGTTGTATTTACCTAGTTGTATTTTACGGGAAGGGGAGCTATGCTCGTGGGATCCCGTCTTCATATCTCATTTTATCTAAACTATTTTTAAATTCATGTATTGTTTTTGCACACACCACTTTCTCATCTAACTTGTTCCAACTGTCTATTACTCTGTGAGGAAAGCTGTTCTTTTTCAAATCTCTTCTATAGCTGTCTTTTTTTATTTTCTTTCCGTGTCCTCTTGTATTTCTGTCATCCCATTTTATCAGATTCTGTGTGTGTGTGTGTGTGTGTGTGTGTGTGTGTGTGTGTGTGTGTGTGTGTGTGTGTGTGTGTGTGTGTGTGTGTGTGTGTGTGTGTGTGTGTATTTACCTAGTTGTATTTACCTAGTTGTATTTTACGGGAAGGGGAGCTATGCTCGTGGGATCCCGTCTTCATATCTCATTTTATCTAAACTATTTTTAAATTCATGTATTGTTTTTGCACACACCACTTTCTCATCTAACTTGTTCCAACTGTCTATTACTCTGTGAGGAAAGCTGTTCTTTTTCAAATCTCTTCTATAGCTGTCTTTTTTTATTTTCTTTCCGTGTCCTCTTGTATTTCTGTCATCCCATTTTATCAGATTCTGTGTGTGTGTGTGTGTGTGTGTGTGTGTGTGTGTGTGTGTGTGTGTGTGTGTGTGTGTGTGTGTGTGTGTGTGTGTGTGTGTGTGTGTGTGTGTGTGTGTGTGTATTTACCTAGTTGTATTTACCTAGTTGTATTTTACGGGAAGGGGAGCTATGCTCGTGGGATCCCGTCTTCATATCTCATTTTATCTAAACTATTTTTAAATTCATGTATTGTTTTTGCACACACCACTTTCTCATCTAACTTGTTCCAACTGTCTATTACTCTGTGAGGAAAGCTGTTCTTTTTCAAATCTCTTCTATAGCTGTCTTTTTTTATTTTCTTTCCGTGTCCTCTTGTATTTCTGTCATCCCATTTTATCAGATTCTGTGTGTGTGTGTGTGTGTGTGTGTGTGTGTGTGTGTGTGTGTGTGTGTGTGTGTGTGTGTGTGTGTGTGTGTGTGTGTGTGTGTGTGTGTGTGTGTGTGTGTGTGTGTGTGTGTGTGTGTGTGTGTGTGTGTGTGTGTGTGTGTGTGTGTTTTGTGGATATTAATCTCCAATCACAATAGAATGCTGCGTGATTATGGTCCGTGGAATTTCATTAAAGTCACTAACGCATTGACTGTATCAAATTTATATCAAACTTATGTAGCTAATATCCCCCCATACAGGTCCTCCCTTGGAAGGAATTTTAGGGTTTCAGCGTGCAGTGAACCAAGTCTACAGACTTAATCATACCCAAACGTTGTAATACAGAGCTTTCTAGAAACTACAAGTGTACACTTTCTGCAACCTACATAACACTACATATCAATAAACGTCACATATCAAATAAAAAATAAAAATAAACTTGTCTCTTTTTGAGTCATACTGTATATGGGGTTGGTTGGAATGATGTTCAGACAGAATGAAAGGAGTGTTACAGGGTGCCTCTTCAAAGAATCCCTGGGGACTAGAACAGCGTTTCCCAACGTTTTCCGACCCTAGCACCCCCTGTTGTCATGTCTAAGTAGAGCAGCACCCCTATTTTGTTAATAAAAGGATAAAAGATAGTGAAGTGTACTGCTTGATGATTTATTTTCTTGATTCCTTAGAACTGAAACAAATTGACA
>NC_134789.1:54993765-55021265 GCF_046742065.1 Oratosquilla oratoria | reverse complement strand
TTACAGTACAAAAGCGCAACCAAATGAACACAACAAAAAATCTACACCAGCAGTATAGTACTCAAAAAGCTACAATAATCTGCACCACATAATGCACTCACACAAAAACACATTCACACTCAGATCACACAAAAAAGAGAAAACACTCCAAAAGACCAATCACAAAACACAATACTCCATCAAACAACTCCATAGAGTAATCCCTTTCATGAAAATCAAGAACCTCGCTAATACGACTGTGTTCAGGTCACCATCTATCACTAAGACTCACCAACACAGAATAGGTCTGGCCAAAGAAACTAACTGCCATAGAGGGAACCATCAGACACGAGGCAATGTACGAGTATACTTCATCCAACACTTCACCTTATCCACACGTCAGACACCGTAACTTCTTCGAGTTGACAATTACTTACGATTCGTGAGTCTCTTGCAAGAGAGACCTGGGCCATCAGATTGATTGATTGATTAATCATCATTCAACCTCTTATTCTATTCTATCATGTTCCCAGATTATCTATTTACTATTTCCCAACCACAGGTGAACATCTCTTGACATCTTTGTGTCGACAATGCACACAATATCAGGTTCATTAGTGTGTGTGTGTGTGTGTGTGTGTGTGTGTGTGTGTGTGTGTGTGTGTGTGTGTGTGTGATTCACCATGGTCTTGGATCACGTGGTGGACTCATGATCGACAATTTTTACCCTCCCAGAAGAGAGCTCACATATGACCGATCTATGGGTAATGCTGTGACCTTACACGCACAGCCCAACTCCCCACCCACGAGAGTTGGAGTAACGACTCGCAGCGCAGCGATACTGAAATTATTTCAGCCCTGGCAGGATTCGAACCTGGACTACCGTAGTGGCGGCCGGGAACTCTGCCACCGCACCATCGATTCGTGTGTGATTCACCATGGTCTTGGATCACGTGCTGAACTCATGACCGACAGCTATTTCCCTCCCGGAGGAGAGCTCAGAGCTCGTATGACCGTTCTATGGGTAATGCTGTGACCTAGCACGCACACACACACCCAACTCCCCGCCCACGAGAGTTGTAGTAACTACTCGAAGCGCAGCGATACTGAAATTATTTCAGCCCTGGGCAAGATTCGAACTCGGACCCCTGTAGTGACAGTCGAGGACTGTCACTACACGCGCGCGCGCGTGCGTGTGTGATTCACTATGGTTTCACCATGGTCTCACCATGGTATTTGGATCACGGGTTGGACTTGTGATCGACAGCTATTTCCCTCTCGGAGGAGAGCTCAGAGCTCGTATATGACTGATCTATGGGTAATGATGTGACCTTACGCGCACACATATACCCAACTTCCCGCCCACGAGTTGGAGTAACGACTCGCAGCGCGGCAATACTGAGGCGGGCGTGAACTCACCACGCCATCGCGTCGCGCGCGCGCGTTTGTGTGTGTGTGTGTGATTCACCACAGTGTGTGCATGTGCGTGTGTGGTTATTACAAAAACAAGTAATATATAATATTTTACAAATAAATAGGATTAAGACAACTAATAACTGCAATTTCTTTAGTGACATGGAGGGCCAAATAAAATATCTTCTTTCTATAATAATAATGTATTAGATGCTATTTTCACCGGGTTAGGATTCTGCAAGTCCACAGTCATACTGTTTACATATGAACGTATAAAAAATCATATGTCGAAAATGCCTAAATAAAACACAAAAACACAATGTCTTAAAGTACTATAAATTAACTATTAATAAAATTTAATTATACTTGTTCAATACACTTTAGTTTGAAGGGAGAAAAATGCAACAATTGTATATTAGTCGGCGTGATTTTAGGGCAGTTTAGCTTTTTTAAAGTCATTCCTCAGTGTAACAGAGGACGTCGGACAACCTGAAAGAAAACAAAATTCATAAGCTATGACATTAATATAATGAAGTCAAGAAACACATCAAACATCATTGGATTGAAATAAATATTTGTTGCAACAAAATAACTAGGAAAATCATGTAACCTCTTTAGGTTGAATGGATGCTAGACAGCTTTCTGATTGAAGTTGTGGTTTCAAAAAATTAATGTAATATTATTATTTCTAGCATCATTATCATCATCAATTTTTATTTCTATTATTATTACTATACGCTAAATTACGTAAATAGCAATATTAATCATAATCGTCAACATCATAATTATCATCATCACAGTCACCAGCACACTCATCCTATTTGATATGAATAATTATTGTCGACCAACTTCGAGAGTTGAGGTCTCAAGGTATCTTTGTTGGTGATAACTAGCGCTTCTATCCTTGGTGATGATATCGTCTTAAAAAAGAGGAATAACTGAGGTGATATGGGAGAGGTTGGGACAACAACAGAAATGAGGAATACTATAAGCTAAATATAATCAGCATTAGAAAACTAGATAATGGAAATGGTGCATAAGTATTACATAAGAATGAACATAAGAATGAAGGAGACTGCAAGAGACCATAAGGCTTACACTGTGTGTGTGTGTATTCACCATGGTATTTGTATCACATGTTGGACTCGTGACCGACAGCTATTTCCATCCCGGAAGAGAGCTCAGAGCTCGTATATGACCGATCTATGGGTAATGCTGTGACCTTACACGCACACACACCCCCAACTCCCAGCCCACGAGAGTTGGAGTAACAACCCGCAGCACAGTGATACTGAAATTATTTCAGCCCTGGGCGGGACCTGAACCCGGACCTCCGTAATGTCAGTTGGGAACTCTACCAACCGCGCCACGAATTGTGGTTTATGTGCGTATGTGTGCGTGTGTGTATTTACCCAAGATCTAAGAATATAAGGTCTAACCACTTCCGACCGAATTTCGAGGGAGTTGGCGCAGCGGGCCCGTGAACGTCACCTGGCTGTTCAAAGTGGGGTTAGCGGGTCCTACAGCTGTCAGTTGATGCTGGTCCGTCGTTCGAAAATGACGTCGCCTTCGCTCGCACTGCTCCACGCAATTAGTTATATTCTGACAAATATTATATAAAATATATATATAAATATATATAAAATATTATAGTTCCTGTCTATATATATATGAATATATAATATATATGATATATAATATATATATATATAATATATAAAATATTATAGTTCCTGTCTTCCTTGGCGTTTCACAGTTTTCTTCAGTGTATCACAAAGAGAAAATGGACTCAGCCAAATGACGTCAGAAGCTGCGCAGAAGAATGTAAACGGTCTGACCTGTATATCTAGACCTTGTATTTACCTAGTTGTAGTATACACGAAAGGAGCAACGCTCGTTGGATCCCGTTTTCTATTCTCTTATTTTCTAACATATATAACTCAAATTCATGTACATTTCCAACTTAATCTATATCCCTGATTTCCAATGATCATATCTAGATTTGAACTCATGTATTGTTTGAGCTATTCCACATATGTGTGCATCTATATAGAAAACTGTATTTCTTCACATCCCTTACACATGTGGCCTTTCTTAATTTATTCCCACTTCTTAAAAAACCCTCCCATCTTCAATCAGGATATCTCTTCTGTAAATACAATCTATCCCCTTATGTGACCTGAACACTGTAATCATATCACCACTTTCTCTTCGATCTTTCAAAGTTGGCAGACCCTGTGCTTTTTGTCTTTCCTCATATGGTTTATCTGCCAGGCAGGGGACCAGTTTGGTTGTTGCCCTCTGTGTTCTCTCAATTTTGCTTATACCCTTCACTCTGTGTAAGGACCATACTACTGACCCATATTCCAGTCTTGGACGTATCAGGGTTTTGATGAGTTTTTCATCATCTCTTCATCCATATAGCGCACCGCCACTTTAATCTTCTGCAGTAGTCCTTATGTCTCTCCCACAATCCTGCCGATATGTCTGTCAGGTGACAGGTTGTTTTTTATCAACACTCCTAAGCCTTTCTCCTCTTTTGCTTTCGTAACGGGTTCACTTCCCGAGGAATAGGTTAAGGATGGCCTTTTGCCGTTATTGCACATTTCCAGTACTTGGCTTTTTTTTTTCGTTTATATTGAACTTCATTTCCCATTCTTAGCTCCATGTAAAAATAGTGTCTAGATCTTTTTGCATTAGTCTACCGTCAACCTCGTTTTTTCACCCTTCTTATGATTTTTGCATTATCTGCAAACATGTTGGCATAGTTTGTTATTCCTTCCATCATATCATAGACAAGAAACATTACTGGTGCAAGCACTGAACCTTGTGGTACTCCGCTCGTTACTGCTCTCCCTCTCCAGTTTGACATCTAATCCTTTACTACTGACCTCGTTCATATTTCCTTCAAAAAGTCTTTCATCCATTTTCGTAGTTTGTCTCTCAGTCCTCCAATGTGCTCCAATTTCCACATAAGTCGACATCAAATGCCTTCTCTAGGTCGAGGTACATGCAGTCCACCCAACCCTCTCTTGCAGAGCATCAATCACTTTCGAGTTAAAGTTTAAAAGGTTCAACACACACGACCTTTCAGATCTGAAGCCAAACTGACTGTCTGTCAGGATGTTCATCTCCTCAAGATATTTGGTCCATCGATCTTTCACAATCCTTTCACATAATTTCATTATTGTGCTGGTTAGTGATACTGGCCTATAATTTGGTGGTGTCTCCTTGTTTCCACATTTGTGAACTGGCAACTTGTTTGCCTTTTTCCAATCAAGCGGCAGCCTTCATTCAGTGAACATGTAATAGGATGTGGTTCTTGTCCACTAATTGTTCCCTACATTTTATAAGTATCTAGTTTGAGGCCCCATCAAGTCTTGATGCTTTTGTTACATCCAATGATCCCAAGAGATTGAGCACTTCCCTCACGTCTACATTTATATCTGCTAAACCTAGTATTTTGCTCCCCTCGCTTTTCTCTAAAAAAAAGGGCTCTCTTTTGTGAAGACCGATTGGAAATTTTAATTATTTTTGTCTAAGCTGAGGCCTCTTCAAATACCTCACCACCTACTATTAGCTTAGTGGTTTCTTCCCTGTGTCTCAATTTACCATTTATAAAGATGTTATACAGTTTTGGTTCATCTTTGCATTTATCTACTATACCTCTTTCAAAATTACTTTCTTCCTCCCTTCGAATTCTTGTATAGTCATTCCTAGCTTCTCTGTAAGCTTCTTTTGTTATATATTTTTTCTTCCTCCATTTTCCCCAAGCCACATCCCTAGTCTTTTTCGCAATTTCACACTTTTTGTGAAACCAGTCCTGTTTCTACTTCTTCCTTTCTCTAGTCTTTGGCACATGTTTGTTCACTCCTAGGTTGTAAATGTCAAAAAAGATTTCCCATTTCCTCCTTATTCCTGTGTTATTCATGAATTCCTTCCAGTTTGTTTCTTCAAAGAATTTTTTCAACCCTAAAATTGAGTCTCCTTTGCCTGTGTGATTCATTCCTTGGCTCTATTTCCTCATTCTCCAGCTGAAATTCAATTTGCAAGGTCACTTATTCCTATTGGGCAAAGGTATTTCAAGTAGCTGATGATGTATGGCTCTTGGATTAGTAACAGATCTAATCTTGCAGGAGTGTCATCTCCTCTTGCCCAGGTCACTTCCTTTATCCACTGGGTCACTGTGTTATCCATTACTATACTCAACAGGTATTTCCTCAGGAACCCGCTTTGCCACTTGCTTCCCATTCCTCCCAGTTGACCTCACCGCAATTAAAATCTCCAGTAAGGACTATATTGCTACTTTGTTCAATATTTTTAATTAGGAAAAGAGCTGTATCTATTACCATTTCTTGATATTCAGTTTCACTCCAAGTTTTTGTCTTGGGGGAACATATGCCACCAAGAAGTGTCTTTTATTGTGCCCTTTATTATTAATCGTTAGTAGAATTACTTCAGCCTTGCCTTCGTGCAGATTTGCTTCTTCCATCTTTATGTCACTTCTCCAGGTGTATCTGTTGTTCCTCAACCGTATATAAAAAAATTGGGCTAGTTTAGTCCCCACGAGAAACAAAATATCAGGCTCGTTATTCCTTAAGTAGTCATTTATCTCCAATCTAGCCAATAGGAAATCATCAACATTAACATATGCTATTCTAATTTTCCTTGTGGTGCTTCCTTTGAAATATTGGTTTCCTGTTGTCTTACAACCTATTTCCTCACTTTCTGATCAACAACTCAAAAAAAAAAAAAAAAAAAAATCTTCAGTCCTCCTATAATTTTTTGGATTTAGCTTGATCTAAGAGCTTTTGTGTCTTTGTTCGTTCCTCTTGATTAGCATCTTTCCTAATCCAAATATTTTTCAACCTTTCTTCTCGTGCTAACTTCCAAGACTTGCTGATTACTTCCTTTGCAATGGCTTACGACTTGGAGTTTATTTTCATTGAACACAAGAACATGAGAATGAAGGAGACTGCAAGATTAGGCAGTTCCATGTCTATTACCATCTGTCATGCAATTTCTCTTATACTTGCCTAACCTATACATGCAATCAATCTGGTCTGTTCCATCCAAGTCCTTGCCTAGAGTTGTTGATGTATTTTCCCTAATCATTTTCATTTCATGTTCTTAGCATGACTTCCATGAGGTATTGTATTCTTCTTGGCACCCAAAGAGTAAGACACATCTAGACTTGTCTACAACATCTCTGAAAAGAGATTATCTTTTTATAACCTCGACTATTCCTTCTTCTAGACTATCTTTTTCCTGTTGCTCCATGATCTCTTTAAAGGTGAGCAGTCTATCTCTCCTATTCTCATTTGTCGTTGTTGTTGTTGTTGTTGTCGTTCCCTAGACTGTCTGTCCGAGCAGTCCCGTCTCCCCAAAGAAGGCCATAGCCGAAACTGGGTTTTCCCACAAATCCTTTATAGAGTGTATGTTGTGTTGTTTGCGTGCATGATTGTGTATAATGCAGTCTTCCATTATGTGTTGTATGGTATGGGGTGAAGTGCTACATCCTGGGCAGCTGTTCACAACACGGTCGTCCAGCCTCTTCTGGTAGCTTAGAAGTGCTGGGTGGTGACCGCATCGCAGTCTGGCCAAGTGGACTCTGTCCTTTCGTGGGAGAGAGGATTCAGAAGGGTGGATATCAGGGGGTCTGGCATGCAGCAGTGTGGTCTTTCAGTGTGTTAATGGAGCGGTGAGTGATATGATTATGAATATGTTTCTGGAGGCTGGTATTTGGTGGTTGTGGAGGAAGAGAAGAGAGTATCTGTGCGTAATAAAGGTCTTTGAGTGTAGTTTTAATGTTTCTTGGTGTGTGTGGGTGTTCTGCTATGTAGTGTAGCGGGTGTGATGTGTTTGTGGTGGCTGCAGCAAGTGTTTGTGTGCCTCTCATGTCGAGGTGGTCCTTGACTTTGAGGACTTTTGTTTCATGGTGTAAATGGTCTGTAGGTGTTGTATTTGTGCAGCCTGTAATTGTTTTTAGGGCTTTGTTTTGTATGATTTGAAGGGTGTTGTGGTGTGTCTCACTGAGATTAGGAGCCCATGCAGGACTCGCATAATTCATCACTGAGCGGATGCATTGTTTGTATATTGTTATATTAGTTTCTTTGTTTTGTCCAAATGTTGTTCCAGTGATTGACTTAAGTGCGTTAAGTCTAGGTGTGCATTTGTTTTTTATGTTTGTGAGGTGTTGTTTGAAAGACATGGATGTATCGTATGTTACACCAAGAATTTTCGGTGTGTTTGTGTGTGGTATTAGAGTGTTGTTGATGTAGAGATGAGGTATGTATTTGTGTTCCTTTGTCCAGTTGGTGAGAAGTGTTGCTGTAGATTTGGTTGGAGCTATTTTGAGTCTGTTTGTGATGAACCATGTGTTGAGTGTGTCAAGGTAAGGCTGGATTATTTCTAAAGCTTTGTCTGTGTTACGATGTGTGCATGTGATTGTTATGTCATCTGCGTAGGAAGAGATTTGTATTTCTGAGGTGTCTGTTGTGGGTAAGTCACGCATGTATAGATTAAATAATGTGGGGGATAGAACTGAGCCCTGTGGTACTCCGTTCTTAATGTTTCTGATGTGCGATGATTGGCCATTATATGACACATGAGCATTCCTGCCTGCCAGATAATTGGCCAGCCATCTTTTGGTGTTATTGTGCATGTCTGTGTTATATATTTTATTTGTTAGGTTGTGGCGGGGGATAGCATCAAAAGCTTTACTAATGTCCAATGTTATAAGAAGTGTTCTGTGGTGGGGCCTATCTGAATTGATGCCATCTAAAATTCTTTGTGTGAGGTTTGTCAGAAGAGTGTTTGTGGAGTGTAGTGGCCTAAAACCGTGTTGTGAGTCAGCAAGGGGAATATATGGTGTGACAAGTTTAAGTATTAGGCGTTCAATGACTTTAGAGGGGGTGCAGAGAAGTGTGATTGGGCGGTGCGATGTTGGGATTGTTGGGTCTTTGTTCGGTTTTGGAATGGTGATTATTTTACCATGCTTCCAGATGTCGGGTATAGTGTTGTGTGAATAGCTGTAGTTTGCAATGTTTGTGAGTGCGTGTATACCTTGTGGTCCAGTGTGTTTTAGGTGGATGTTGCCTATGTTATCAGGGCCACAGGCAGATGAGTGCTTGAGATTATGCATTATGAGTTTTGTCTGACTGTCTATGAAGGGTGTATAGTCTGAGTCTGTGGGGAAGTCTTTCTTACGTCGAATGGTGCATCGGTCGTCAGGGTGAGATGTAAGATGGCTCGTCTGTGCAAAATGACGTATGAGTGCGTTTGCTTGTTGTCTGTTTGAGGGTAGATTATCTGTTGTTGTGATTATTGCTGCGTGAGAGCGTGTTGTGTTACTGTTGGATAGTGTGATGCTGTTGAGTGTTTTGTACAATTTGCTGGTGTTTGTTTTGTGATCAAGTGTATTGATAAAGTTTTGCCAATTTTGTGTTTTTTGTTCATGTATTTTATTGGCAATCACAGTGTTTAGTGTTTGTATTTGGTCTGCTATGTTTTGAGGGATAGGTGTGGGGGTATCGTGTTTAAGTGTGTCACGTTGTCTGATGAGGCCTTGGATTTCTGGTGTGAAGTTGGGGTTGTGTGATTTTCTGTTGCCTCTAGGGATGTATCTCTTGTCTGCGTTTTGTATGATTGCATTAAAAGCGTGCACAGCATTGTTTATGTTTGTGATTGGTGTACTGTTAAGTGTTTCAAAATGTTGTTCTGTCTCTTCAGTAAAAGCTTCCCAGTTAGCTCTCTTGTAATTGGTGTAAGTGTGTCTGTGGCCAGCTGGGGTGCATCTTGTTTTGGTGGTGATGATGATTGGAAGGTGGTCAGAGCCAAGGGCTCCGACCACTCTCCATGATGTTGTTGGGGTTAGGCAGGGGGAGCAAAAGGTGATATCAGGAGAGGAGGGAGTGTAGAGGGCTTGGTATGGGATATGTGTATGATTATGCGTGTTGTTCATGATAGTCAATGAGTCGAATTGAGTCTGTATATCAAGCCCTCTGTCTGTGTCAGGGTTGTCGACATACCAGGCAGACGACTTGGCGTTGAAGTCACCACCCATGATCAGGTTGGGGATTGAGGTTAGTTGGCTAAGTTGAGGTCTGAAGGTGTTTGTATTGTCAGTTCATTTGTCGTTGGCCTATCCTCTTTTTCCTCCATGGTGTTTATCTATTTATTATTACTTTTTTCTTATTTGTCAATCTTTCTTTTCTGAGCCAAGTTCGTTTCCTCTTCTTGTTCAAGTTTTTGCTCCAGATCGTATAATGTAGCCTCATGGGAGGAAATCAATTCTCTAAATCTTTTCAACTCTGTAAGAATTTTAGCTTACCTCCATGGTAAGATATCCAACTTGAGGCTTCTTTTCCAAATTCATTCCCTGTGTGAAACCTTCGAAACCTTCCATTAATAGTGTAGATACAGCAATAAAAGACAACACTGCGATATAAACAAGTTAGAAATTAATCTTGATCTTCTTTTCTATCCTTTCATGAGCAACGTCGGAGACAAAAACCACTATTCTCTTTCCCTAACTCTCTCCAAAAGTTAAAACCGACAATGTGTTGCATCTACTGTGACCCTGAATAGCTTTGCTTTCTCCCTGTTTATTTAATTGGTATGTATTTTCATCTGTCTTTGCCTGACAGGCAAATCTACGAACATCACTCTGCGGTCCTGGAGCCGCAGCGTCTACGTCGTGGGACCACCCCCCAACCCCAAGAGTTGGGGGCCAAACGGCGGCAACCAGCCCTGGCCACCGGTTCTACGCAGTTGGCACCGATCCCCAAGAGGAGCTACGACTGCCTTGGGGAATACCACAATCCTTTTTCTCAACATACAATGTTACGTTTTTTCTGCACCAAGGGGTGATTTTCCGGGGATCACCCCTCTTCTTCTACTTTTAGCCGGAGATGTAGAGAGCAATCCTGGGCCCACCACAAAATACACATGCCCAACATGCTCTAAACCCATTACTTCGAGCAGACAGACAAAGGGCCCACCTCACTTGTACAACACTTGCTGACATAAACCAATACATAAACACTTGGACATGTTCTACCTGCCCTCCAGTAACCCCACTCCCACCTCCCCAACCACAGCCAGCACCCTTACCCACTCCCAATTTCCCTTTGCCCTTATCCCCAATCAGTACTCCCCTTCCTTTGTCCCCAATCTCTCCTTTCCCCCCCTCTAACCCAGATCCTATACCTTCCCTATTAACACCCCAACCTCGACCCCAAACGGCAACATACAACACATACAGAACACACAACATCAACATATTACAACACAACATTGACGGTATTAACACGAAAAAACATGAACTCGAACACTTTCTTAAACAACACAACATACACATTGCAATTATACAAGAAACAAAACTAAGACACTCACACAAAACACCATCATTTCATAATTACACCACCATCAGACAAGACCGGACTGACGACAATGGCGGTGGACTCATCACCCTGATCCACCACTCCATCTGTTTTGTGGACACAAGTACCACAACCAAAATTCTCCTCCCTACCACAGATAACACTACAGAAATCCAATCCATTCGAATCCGCACAGGCAACAATCAACACTGACAATAGTTAACATGTACATTCCCCCCCAGTCATCCCCCACAGTTCCAAACACCTTCAGGCCTCAATTTAGCCAACTAGCCTCAATCCCCAACCTGATCATGGGTGGTGACTTCAACGCCAAGTCGTCTGCCTGGTATGTCGACAACCCTGACACAGACAGAGGGCTTGATATACAGACTCAGTTTGACTCATTGACTATCATGAACGACACACATAATCATACACATATCCCACACCAAGCCCTCTACACTCCCTCCTCTCTTGATATCACCTTTTGCTCCCCCTGCCTAAGCCCAACAACATCATGGAGAGTGGTCGGAACCCTTGGTTCTGACCACCTTCCAATCATCATTACCACCAAAACAAGATGCACCCCAGTTAGCCACAGACACACATACACCAATTACAAGAGAGCTAACTGGGAAGCTTTTACTGAAGAGACAGAACAACATTTTGAAACACTTAACAGTACACCAATCACAAACATAAACAATGCTGTGCACACTTTTAATACAATCATACAAAACGTAGACAAGAGATACATCCCTAGAGGCAACAGAAAATCACACAACCCCAACTTCACACCAGAAATCCAAGGCCTCATCAGACAATGAGACACGCTTAAACACAATACCCCCACACCTATCCCCCAAAACATAGCAGACCAAATACAACACTAAACACTGTGATTGCCAATAAAATACATGAACAAAAAACACAAAATTGGCAAAACTTTATCAATATACTTGATCATAAAACAAACACCAGCAAATTGTACAAAACACTCAACAGCATTACACTATCCAACAGTAACACAACACGCTCTCACGCAGCAATAATCACAACAAAAGACAATCTACCCTCAAACAGACAACAAGCAAACACACTCATAAATCACTTTGCACAGACAAGCCATCTCACTTCTCACCCTGACGACTGACGCATTATTCGACGTAAGAAAGACTTTCCCACAGACTCAGACTATACACCCTTTATAGACAGTCAGACAAAACACATAATACATAATCTCAAGCACTCATCTGCCTGTGGCCCTGATAAAATAAGTAACATCCACCTAAAACACATTGGACCACAAGGTATTCACGCACTCACAAACATTGCAAACTACAGCTATTCACACAACACTATACCCGACATCTGGAAGCATGGTAAAATAATCACCATTCCAAAACCGAACAAAGACCCAACAATCCCAACATCGCACCGCCCAATCACACTTCTCTGCACCCCCTCTAATGTCATTGAACGCCTAATACTTCAACTTGTCACACCACATATTCCCCTTGCTGACTCACAACATGGTTTTAGGCCACTACACTCCACAAACACTCTTCTGACAAACCTCACACAAAGAATTTTAGATGGCATTAATTCAGATAGGCCCCACCACAGAACACTTCTTATAACATTAAACATTAGTAAAGCTTTTGATGCTATCCCCCGCCACAACCTAACAAATAAAATATATAACACAGACATGCACAATAACACCAAAAGATGGCTGGCCAATTATCTGGCAGGTAGGAATGCTTATGCGCCATATAATGGCCAATCATCGCACATCAGAAACATTAAGAATGGAGTACCACAGGGCTCTGTTCTATCCCCCACACTATTTAATCTATACATGCATGACTTACCCACACCAGACACCTCAGAAATACAAATCTCTTCCTACGCAGACGACATAACAATCACATGCACACATCGTAACACAGACAAAGCTGCAGAAATAATCCAGCCATACCTTGATACACTCAACACACGGTTCATCACAAACACTCAAAATAGCTCCAACCAAATCTACAGCAACACTTCTCACCAACTGGACAAAAGAACACAAATACATACCTCATCTCTACATCAACAACACTCTAATACCACACACAAACACACCGAAAATTCTTGGTGTAACATACGATACATCCATGTCTTTCAAACAACACATCACAAACATAAAAAACAATTGCACACCTTGACTTAACGCACTTAAGTCAATTATTGGAACAACATTTGGACAAAACAAAGAAACTAATATAACAATATACAAACAATGCATCCGCTCAGTGATGAATTATGCGAGTCCTGCATGGGCTCCTAATCTCAGTGAGACACACCACAACACCCTTCAAATCATACAAAACAAAGCCCTAAAAACAATTACAGGCTGCACAAATACAACACCTACAGACCATTTACACCATGAAACAAAAGTCAAGGACCACCTCGACATGAGAGGCCCACAAACACTTGCCGCAGCCACCACAAACACATCACACCCGCTACACTACATAGCAGAACACCCACACACACCAAGAAACATTAAAACAACACCCAAAGGCCTGTATCGCACACAGATACTCTCTTCTCTTCCTCCACAACCACTAAATACCAGCCTCCGGAAACATATTCATAATCATATCACTCACCGCTCCATTAACACACTGAAAGACAACACACTACTGCATGCCAGACCCCGTGGCATCCACCTTTCTGAATCCTCTCTCCCACGAAAGGACAGAGTCCACCTGCCCAGACTGCGGTGCGGCCACCACCCAGCACTTCTAAGCTACCAGAAGGGGCTGGATGACCGCATTGTGAACAGCTGCCCAGGATGTAACACTTCACCCCATACCATACAACACATAATGGAAGACTGCATTATACACAATCATGCACGCAAACAACACAACATACACTCTATAAAGGATTTGGGGGAAAACCCAGTTTCGGCTGTGGCATTCCTATGGGAGACGGGACTGCTCGGACAGTCTAGGGAACGACAACAACAACAACAACAACATCGCTCTGCGTCGCCGTCGTAACCAAAATAACTATATATATATATATATATATATATATATATATATATATATATTATATATCTATATATCTATATATATATTATATATCTATATATCTATATATGTATATATATATATATATATGTGTATATATATATATGTGTGTGTGGATATACATATATATATACATATATATATATATACATATGTATATTATATATACATATATATAGATGCATATATATATATGCATATATATATACATATATATATATATATATATATATATATATATATATATATATATATAGCATATATGTATGTATATATATTGGAGTAACGCGGCCCATCCGACATCGAGTGTGTGAGTCTGGTGTACCAGTTTAAGTGTCCTTTTGGGGACTGTACGCCCCAAAATTTCTACATCGGACTCACAACCACTCGCATTTCCAGACGGTTGACATACCACCTTAACAATGGAGGCCCTAAGCGACACCTTCAGGAGACCCATAACATTCCAATCACCAGATCCATCTTAGTGGACAATACCACCATTTTAGACCGAGAAAGTGACAAGCGCCGCCTTGCCCTCCTTGAGGCCCTCCACATTAAATACAGCCAGCCTACACTGAACACCCAACAGGAAGCCCCCACCATCCTTCCCAGCCTCAAACCATTCAGATTCCGCCAAACCAGACAACCCAGCTACGAGACAAATCAGCCCTCTCATGAGCAGTCACTCCGGCATCGACGGACACCCAGGCCACAGTGACGGTCATCTAAGTGTCCTTTCCCAGTGGTCACAGTTCCCCTTCCCACGTTCCCTTCCCCGATATTCAACGTGTCCTTTCCCAGTTATAGACCAGAGTAACGGTCAACCTCTTTGTAATCTTTCCTAGTGTTTACTTTCTGTACTTATAATCATCCATTTCTTTGCTATTGTTACAATTGAAAATGCTAACTGTGATTAGCGAAACGTCTTGTATCCTGTTCTACTCATTAGATGGCTTCCATCGGCAACTTGGTTTTTTCTTTACCTCTCCATGCTAGAGAGATCTTCAGAAGACTTGAAACTCTTCATCGTAAACTCATCAGAGCTCAATTTGCCGTTGTATACAATGTATATATATATACACATATAAATATATATAGCATATATGTATGTATGTATATATATATATATATATATATATATACATATATATGTACATATATATATATATATATATGTATATATATACATATATATATACATATGTATATGTATATATATATATATGTATATATAAATATATACATATATATATATATACAGTACATATATATATATATATAACACATATATATATATTTGTGTATTTACCTAGTTGTATTTTACGGGAAGGGGAGCTATGCTCGTGGGGTCCCGTCTTCATATCTCATTTTATCTAAACTATTTTTAAATTCATGTATTGTTTTTGCACACACCACTTTCTCATCTAACTTGTTCCAACTGTCTATTGCTCTGTGAGGAAAGCTGTTCTTTTTAAAATCTCTTCTATAGCTGTCTTTTTTTATTTTCTTTCCGTGTCCTCTTGTATTTCTGTCATCCCATTTTATCAGATTCTCTCTATCAGTAATTTCTATGCCTTTCATGATTCTGTAAATAGCTATCAAATCTCCTCTCTCTCTTCTTTGCTCTAGTGTCTGTAGTTTAAGTTTTTGTAGTCTCTCTTCATATGATAGTTTTGAGAGTGCTGGTGCCAGTTTTGTAATTGCTCTTTGTATTCTTTCAAGTTTTTTTATACATTTTTTTGTACTTGGTGACCATATCGTTGCTGCATATTCCAATCTTGGTCTTATCAGGGTGATTAGGATTTTCCTCACCATTTCTTCATCCAGGTATGTAAATGCCACTTTGATTGTTCTTATTAAATTATAAGTTTCTCCAAAAATCTTATTTATATGTTTCTCAGGTGACATATTATTCATAACAATGACTCCCAGGTCCTTCTCATTTTCTACTTTTTTTATTCCTTCTTCTCCCAAATTATATGATCCTGTTATTCTGTTTTTGCTTTTTCCAAATTCCATTATACTACACTTTTTTGTATTGAACTCCATCTCCCACTTCCTACTCCATTCTTGTACTTTATTTAGATCTCTCTGTAGTGATTCACAATCTTCTTCAGTTTTCACTCTTTTCAGTAATTTTGCATCATCTGCAAAGAAGCTCATATAGCTTTCAATTCCTTCATCCATATCATTAATATATATAGCAAACATTATTGGGGCCAGAACTGTTCCCTGCGGGACACCACTTATTACTTCATTCCATTTTGAGTGCTGATCTCTTATCACTACTCTCATTTTTCTTTCTTGCAAAAAGTCTTCCATCCAATTTAGCAATTTACCTTGTATTCCTCCTTCATATTCTAATTTCTTAAGCAACTTCTTATGTGGTACTTTGTCAAAAGCTTTTTTTAGGTCTAGAAATGCACAATCAGCCCATCCATCTCTTTCTTGTATTATATCTATTAGCCTTGAATAGAAACATATTAAATTGGTGACGCATGATTGTCCTTGTCTGAATCCAAATTGCCTTGGATTTAGTACTTTGCTTTTTTCCAATCTTCTGGAACTTTTCCTTCTTTTAATGAACTGCTTATTATGCTATGTATTTTGTCTGCCAGTTCATTCCTGCATTCTTTCAGAATCCAGTTTGCTATTTCATCTGGCCCATGCGATTTTCTGACATCAAGATTACCCAAGTGTGTCAATATTTCATTCTTTGTTACTTCTATTTCTTCCATAGGGGGGACTTTTTCTTTCCACTCAATCTCTTCAGGTTGTATATTTTCCCTTGTAAACACTGATTTAAAATGTTTGTTCATAATTTCTGCCATTTCCATTTCCTCAGTGTATTCAACTCCTCCTTGTCTTAATTTCTCCAAGTCTTGTTTGTTTTTCAGTTTATTGTTTACAAATCTGTAAAATAATTTTGGTTGATCTTTACACTTTTCTATAACATCTTTTTCATATTTTCTTTTTTCCTCTCTGCACTTTTGTACATATTCATTTCTATAACCAGTATATATTTTCAATTTTTCAGGTCTTCTGTCTTTTTTCCATCTGGTCCAGGCTTTGTCTCTTTTGTCTTTTAACTCCCTACAACTTTTGTTGTACCAGCATTTTACATATTCTTTTTTCTTGTTTTTGTCTTGGGACATATTTTTCCACTCCTTTTTTGTAAATTTTTGTCAAAATATTCCATTTCTCTTCCACTGATGTTTCTTCTTTGTATATTTCTTCCCAGTTTTCTTGTTGGAAGAATTCTCTTATTTGATCAAAGTTTGTTTTTTCATACATCATTCTTCCTTTTCTATATTGTTCATTTCTTTTCATATATTTTTCTTCATTAAGTTCCAGTTCAATCAATATGTGGTCACTTTTACCTATTGGTGTTTTATATTCAATCTTGTCCACTATTCTAGGTTCAGATGTAATTATTAAGTCTAGCCTCGATGGTTCTTCTTCATTTCTATACCTAGTGTTCTCCTGTATCCATTGTGTCATTGAATGGCCAGTAATCATCTCAAGTAGAGCATTTCCCCATGAGTCATCACCACTCTTTACTGTCATTTCTTCCCAGCAGATTTCCTTGCAATTAAAGTCGCCCATCATAACTATTCTTCCTCCGTCTTCCATTATTTTATTTAATGCTATCTTTGTGTCCTCTAACATACTTTTATGTTCACTCTCCTCCCATGAGGCTGTTTTCGGAGGCACATAATTGATCACAAACTTTCTGCTCTTCTTATCTCGGTCTTCCACTTCTATCATAATCATCTCTACTGTATTCTTTCCATATATGACACCTTTCACGTTTATATCCTTCTTAGTCAGGAACATAACTCCACCCCCTTGTTTTTTCTCTCTGTTTCTAATCCAATAATTGTATGCATCATGTCCTACACTGTTGGGTGGTAGTGGGCCTTTTAATTTTGTTTCTACAATTCCCATTATGTCCGGTTCTTTTTCTTTCAAATAATCATTCAGTTCATTCAATCCTGTTATTAATCCATCTATATTTGTGTAAGACGCTCTTAGTTTTCTGCCACTTCCATTGTGTTCTCTGTTTCCCTTATGTTTTTCTTTTGTATGTCGAACTGCTTTATTTTCATGTTCACTACTCTCCAATAGAATCTCTCTTTTTCTGACTCCGTTCTTTCCTCGTTTTTTGCCTTAGCTTCAAGTCTTTTCTGCTTTTCTGCCTCTCTTTCCTCCTTATTCATTTCTCTTTTTATCCATACCTTTTTATATTGATCACTTGTTGCTAGTTTCCCTGTTTTGGATAGAATTTTCTCTGCTGTTGTTTGTGACCTGAATTTAATCTTAATTGGTCTGGTCTTATCTGTACTATATTTTCCGAGTCTGAATTTTTCCTCAATTTCCTTTATAATTTCTGGTTCATCTTCCTGGACTAATTTTAATAAACTGCTTACTCTTTCATTTTCCTCCTTGATTCCTGCGGTTCTATCTGGGTTATGTTTCTCTTCCATTCCTAATATAATTATACATTTCTTTTTGTCAGCTAATTCTCTTACTATATTCTCCTTCTGTCTCATCACTTTAATAACTGAGTCTTCATTATGTTCTTTCAATTGCTGTTTGACTATGTCAGTGAATGAAACCTTATTCCCTTCTTGGGTTGTTCTCCAATTTTTAGCTTCTTTAGCTATTGTTTCTCTGTTTTCATTACTATTCTTCTTCAATTTCTCGTTCTCCTCCTTTACATTTCCTAACTGTCTTTTTAGGCCCTCTATTTCATCAGTTAAGTTTCTGTTTGCCTTCTCTAGTTCTTCCAACTTTTCAATTCTCTGGAAAATGGAGTCAACATTACCTAACCTACGTTCCAAGTCCTCGATCACCTTATCAACTCTCTCCTCTAGTCTTATCAGTGTCCCCCCCCACCCTCTTTAAATCCCTGGAACATATTCTCGTCACTTTCTACTGTATTGCTCCTCTTTATACTTCTAATCTTTACATTTTTATTAGCCATTTCGTCATCACTGAGTTGGTCTGGTGGTCGTTTCATGTTGACCTTACGCTTGTCTGCTTGGGCCAAGTCCTCCACTGCCTCATTTCCTTCCATTTCCCCAGCAATCCCTCCCCTTCTCCTCTTTTCCTACTTACCTACTGCCCCACGAGCAATTTCCTCCCACCCTGTAAATACAAAAAGGCACTTCTCTTTGCGTTGGGATCCACAATTGGCACTTTTCTTCAGAACGTTCTTCAAGCCGTCCGTTCGTTGAAAGTGTGTGTGTGTGTGTGTGTGTGTGTGTGTGTGTGTGTGTGTGTGTGTGTGTGTGTGTGTGTGTGTGTGTGTGTGTGTGTGTGTGTGTGTGTGTGCATTCACCTCGGATCTGCTGCAGTCTCTGTCGAGACAGCCAGACACCACCCTACGGCAGTGAGCTCAGAGCTCCTTATTAGCCGATCTCTGGGTAGGTCTGAGACCACTCACACACCACACACCGGGACAGCAAGGTCACAACTCCTTGACTAACGTCCCGTACCTACTCGCTGCTAGGTGAACAGGGGCTACACGTGAAAGGAGACAAACCCAACTTATCTCCGCCCGACCGGGGAATCGAACCCCGGTTCTCTGGCTTGTGAGGCCAGTGCTTTACCAATCCGCCACCGAGCGTGTGTGTGTGTGTGTGTGTGTGTTGGTGTATTTGTATATTGGACTACACAGCCATCTCAGACACCATAAATAGGAGGAAGCGTGGTATCATCAAACTAGGATGCACCGCCGACGACGACGATGGATGGGGTAGTGCGAGAGGTAAATGAAGGGTAATGGGCCGGGGATTGGAGATGGTTAAAGAAAATGGAGAAAAATGGGAGATGAGGAAGTTGTTTGCTGAAGACACTGCGCTTATGGCAGGATCAGAGGAGGGATTAAGGAAGTTAATGACAGAGTTTGGGAAGGTGTGCGAAAGAAGGAAGTTGAAGATAAATGTGGGAGAATGTGGCAGCAAATTGGAAGTAAGTATCAAGGGAGAGAGACTGGAGGAAATGGATAACTTTAAATACTTGGTTGTGAATGTGGCGGCAAAGGGAGAAGTGGAGGTGGAGGTAGAATGTAGATTGTGAGAAGCAAGTAAATGCCTTGGGGGATTAAAAAGTGTAATGAGAAATATATATTTGGGAATGGTTGCTAAGAGGAGACTGTATGAAGGAGTGATTCTGCCGACAGCATTGTATGGGGCAGAAACATGGAACATAAGTGAGGAAGAGAGGAGTTTGAATGTGTTTGAGATGAAATGCCTGAGAAGTAAGGTAGGCGTTACTAGGTTGGATAGAGTGAAAAAAGAGGAGGTGAGGAGGAGAGCGAGAGCGGAGAGTTGGGAGATAGAGTTGGGAGACAGAGTTGGGAGATAGAGTTGAAGAAAGAATATTGGGATAGTTTGGACGCATGG
Organism: Oratosquilla oratoria; assembly: GCF_046742065.1. Taxonomy (NCBI): domain Eukaryota; kingdom Metazoa; phylum Arthropoda; class Malacostraca; order Stomatopoda; family Squillidae; genus Oratosquilla; species Oratosquilla oratoria. The sequence continues at coordinate 55,000,988 of NC_134789.1, read as the reverse complement.
AAAGAATGAGTGAAGAAAGATTATTAAAAGAGTTGTAGAAGGAAGAGGTAGGAGTGAACATTTGGGGGCGATCAAGGATGAGATGGATGGATGGGGTTACAAAAGGGACATTAGGAAAGAGGGGAATGTTTGTTGAGGATGGAAGGGAGAAGATAGAAAATAGGGGTGAGTGGAGAAATGCTATAATGCATAGAAGGGAGTGAGTGGAGGATGGGGGGTGAGGGGTTATGTGTGAATGATATTTTGATGCAGCCCGAAGGGATTTCTCCCCGTCCTCTCTTTTTCTGTATGAGGGGACGGAGAGGGGATGGTCGCCGATTAAATGAAGCGGCCTTGCTGTGGATGTACGGTGTCTTGCAACATTACTTCTGACCCAGGGCAGTGAGCGATATTTAGGGATGACCCGTCATCCAGTAGGAGCCAAGATAAGAGGGAGGGAGGGGGTAGATGGGTGTGGAGTATGTGGGGATGGAAAAGGGGGGGGGAGTGGATTTTATGCCCTTGTTTTTTTGGCTACTTCCCTTGTAATGGGGAAAAAGCCATTGGTGTATGTATATGTACACACACACACACACACACACACACACACACACATATATATATATATATATATATATATATATATACACAAGCCGCGGGTTTCGCCCTCTCCGGCTTCGCCGGGGGCTTGGCTGCGCAAACAGCGGCCTGCGGCCGCAGCTTTCCGCGCTCTAATCCCTCGGTTTGCCCTTCGGCCTCGGCCTCGGGTCGGAACCCCAACACGGGATCCCCAGCACGAAGAAGAACGCGAAGAAGAACGCGAGGAAGAAGAACGCGAAGTAGAATGCGAAGAAGAACGCGAAGAAGAAGAACGCGAGGAAGAAGAACGCGAAGAAGAACGAGAAGAAGAAGAAGAAGAAGAAGAAGAAGAACGCGAAGAAGAACGCGAGGAAGAAGAAGAAGAAGAAGAAGAAGAAGAAGAAGAAGAACGCGAAGAAGAACGCGAAGAAGAAGAAGAAGAAGAACGCGAAGAAGAAGGACGCGAAGAAGAAGGAGAAGAAGAAGAAGAACGCGAAGAAGAACGCGAAGAAGAAGAATGCGAAGAAGAAGAAGAGGAACGCGAAGGAGAAGAAGAAGAAGAACGCGAAGAGGAACGCGAAGAAGAAGAAGAAGAAGAAGAATACCACCTGACCCCGACTTGCCCAAGCGCTTTTTCAAGAATATTTTTAGGACAAAGTGTCACCGTAATACCACCTGTCCCCGACTTCCACATCGTTTTTTAGAATATTTGTATTTAGACTTATATATATATATATATATATATATATATATATATATATATTATACATATATAGAACACTAACAATTATATGTATACATATATCTTTACATCATACGCCTTCCTCTATTTTGCTCGATTTTTTCTAACCTCTATCTGAACATCGCTACTTCATTTCCGATTTTAAAGATAAGAGTATAGAAAGGTCTGCACAGGTAATGAAACACTAAAACCCAGGGCAGATTACGTTTCCCTTAGACTGAGTGCATGTTGACATGAGGTAGATTACAGGCTAGTGATACTCTGAAACACCACAAACCCAAACACCCTTTACCTATCCACATAACAACAAACCGATGGTAGTACCGATGGGAGAAAGATGTCTCAAGACAGTGTTAGATCAAGAACCTTGGAGTGAGGCTTCACCTTTTTGTGACTAGACGGTTAGCTTGGAGGCCCTCCTTCCTTCTCGCCCCCCTTCGGACTTGGCGGCGTTCGGTTAGCGACGCCTCAGGTATCCCTCGACGGGCTTGAAGACCGTGTACCTGAAGAGTCTGGAGCCCCCGTACCCGTACAGGAGCTCACCGTTGCCGTAGACGTCGTAGAAGGGGTACCGGTAACGCGGCCTGGAAAAAGGGCATTTTTTCTTATATCTACACATTACAAAACAACGGTAAAAATGTACATGAAATAAAACACCCACACAGGATCACTCCAAAGATAGAAGAACTATGAATGTTCCCGGTCGAAGTGGAACATCGATGTGAGGTCGTGCCACGGGGGCGGCACCAAGAATGAAGGGAAAAGTGCCACCTGGCATGGAAGGGGTTGTTTACACTGGGAGGTCCTGGAACTCGTTTTCTTAGGAAAGCCTTCCACCTTATTTTATATATATATATATATATATATATATATATATATATATATATATATATATATATATATATATATATAGTTCGAGTCCTTGGCCGTACCACGTTTCAATTTCTGCATGTTGCCTCCACCGATCTCCCGATGTTGATGGCTTAGAATTAAAATGCATTACGGTTGATAAATATGTGTATATATATATATATATATATATATATATATATATATATATATATATATATACATATATATATATATACACTAAGACATTTATTCCCTTGCAACTTTTGACTTTAAGGTAGTAAGGTTTGGGTGTCAATGGAGGATCCAGGATTTTTTTTTTTTTTTTTGGGGGGGGGGTAACCTGAATTTTGTAAATGTAGATGATGCTTTGGGAGAGGTTAGCCTTAAATTTGTAAATACAGATGACGCTTTTAAAGAGATGTACTCTGTAGCACTAATACGATGTTTTTTTAATATAAATTGAAGTATATGTTTTCACTTTAGTTTCCTTCAAAATATTGGGCTACAGTAATATCTAATCTTACATTTCTAAAGATTTACCCTCAATAATGTGCTGAATATACTTCCAATTATTCTCACTGAAGTGTTTTATTAAATACAGGGGAGAAAATTCTATCATTGTACCAATGGACTAAAATCTACTGTTTCCAAATTTGTTGATGATACAAAACTGTGCGGAGTGGCAAATGATCACTCAAACCAATTAGATATTCAAGAAGATTTAGATAAACTACAGCAAGGGTCTGAAAAGTGGCTAATGAAATTTAACACAAGTAAATGCAAGGTAATGCACATAGGTAAAAATAATAGTAAGTACGATTACAAGTTATTTGGAAATTCGTTAACAAAAGTGGATAGTGAAAAAGATCTCGGTGTAATTATCAGTAACGACCTCAAATCATCTAAGCAGTGTATTTCAGCCTCTGAGAAAGCAAATAAGATTCTAGGACTGATTGCGCGATCTTTTCATTTCAAAAGTCCATCACTCATTAACAAGCTATATAAATCGTTAGTTCGTCCACATTTGGAATATGCTGTTTCCGTATGGTCACCGAATCTCATTAAAGACATTGACAGACTGGAAAAAGTACAACGGCGAGCCACAAAACTGATTCCAAATATCAAAAATAAATCATACGAAAATCGACTAAAATATATGAATCTGTTTTCCCTAAAAAAGCGTAGACTCAGAGGTGACTTGATACAGGTCTTTAAGATTCTAAAGGGAATTGACAACATCAAAAGTGACAAAAGTTTCACATTGAATGAGAATCAGACAAGAAAAAATGGTCTCAAACTGTCCGGAAATATATTCAATTTGGAAGTAGGTAGAAACAACTTTGCCAACCGTGTAGTTAATGAATGGAATAAACTTCCTGCACAGGTAGTGCAATGTAGTTAAGTTCGAAGCTTTAAGAATCATTTAGATAAACACCTAAGCAAGATGCTGTAATGATTATAATTTATTTTATATGATTTGTTTTTGTTTTGTTATCATTTGTCTGTTTGATTTTCATTTATTATTAGTTATATGTCAATTTATTATTATTTACTATTTACCTGTTTGTTTATTAACTATACCTATGCATTTATTTATGTATTTTATTTGTTATTTACATTATTATAGTTTTTATTTATTATTTTATTATTATTATGATTTTTTTTGCATCCGACCAAGATATGGACCAAAAGGTCTCCTGTCGGCATGCTCCGCCTTTGTAATCCTTTGTTTCTGTCCCCGGACCCGCCATTGCTTGAAGCGGTTGGGTCTTAATAATGACAATAGCAATAATATTAACTAGCAGGACCCGTGGAAATTCCACGGGATTTACGAAGGAGTCTTCAAAATTTCCCGAAGGAGTCTTCAGTCTCCAAAAGGAGTCGTCAAAGTCCCCCGACGTTGTCGTCAAATTTTCCCGTCGCCTCTCTCTCTCTCTCTCTCTCTCTCTCTCTCTCTCTCTCTCTCTTTCTCGTTAGGTCAATCATAGCAGGACCCGTAGAAATTCCACGGCGACAGAAATGATTCAAGGGGACATGTCCCCTCCGGATCCCGAGGAACCCAATCGTGGGGTCCTAGCGCGGAGCGCGTGACGTCACAACTGAAGACCAGCCAATCAGAAGAGACATGACGTCAAGCCAATCAGAAGAAGAGATATGACCACACGACTGAGGACCAGCCAATCAGAAGAGATGACGTCACAACTGAAGATCAGCCAATCAGAAGAAGAGATGTGACGTCACGACTGATGACGTAAGCGTGACACACGTATTATTATATAGATTAATTTCAAATACTTTCAAAATCGAGTTGGAAATTCGCTCCTTGCAAAAAACAATATCTACTCTACGAAACGCATTTGAAAGAGAATTAATCGAAATCATTATTAATGTTACTAATTTATTATCTACGTCGTCGTTCTGCAATTAGTTACTATGAATTACAATGAATCATCTTCGTTTTCACCATTTTCAACATTACGGACTTTCTCGCTCACTGTCGTCGTCGTTGTCAACGTCGTCGTCTGTATCATCATCTTCGTTGTCGTCACCGTAGTCGTCGTTATTATCACAATCATCATCATCGTTGTCGTCGTTATTATCACAATCATCATCATCGTCGTCGTCGTTATCATTATTGTCGTCGTCGTTATTATCATCATCGTCGTCGACTCTATTATCACCATCATCATCATCTTCATCATCGTCCTCTCTCACCATCACCATCACCACATTACTGTCACTATCATCAACACCAACGACAGAGTGATATTTGAGGAAAGAAAATGATGAAAGTTCTTACTATATGTGTTAAGATTTCATGAGTCCACACATTTGCTGTTCGTGATGAACTACTCGCGAGTGACCAGGTCACACACACACTGTTCAAATATCATCGTGTTGAGAAACCATTTTGAAAAAAAAAATATATATATATATATATATATATAAATAAATAAAATAATGATAAAAAATAAATAAAATATGCACGTATATATATATATATATATATATATATATATATATATATATATAAATATACATATAAATATATATATATATATATATATATATATTGTAGGTGAAGGAAAAGAAAAAGATCTTCAATGCATTAATACACCAAGTCAAAACACGACTTGTTTTTATATTTTGTTTTCTTTCTTCCTTTTTTTATTTCTTTCTTTTTATGATTCCCTCTTGTGCATACACCACATTTGCTCTTGTGCAAGCGAAGAGTTTATATTCTACACTTGTAGTTGTGGTATCAAGCGAAGTCACAATATCATAACACAATAACTAACATTATAACCATAGCCTATTCACATATCAATTATCATCAGCCCCATAAACAATATTGACACGCAAAGTTTCCACCTAAATAAACACTTTTTTCATATTTGTGAATACTAACTTCGATATTATAACAATGCATCATAATCATTGCTGAATAAATCCGTGATATCAACGCTCGTTATAATAGGCACGAGATGTGTAAATTTTAAAAATAAATAAATAAGTAAATGAAATAAGATAAAATCAAATAAAACAGTTGGAATTATATGAAAACGAGCGCACCGTTTCCTATGGTTAGGACGTAGTTACTTGCGGCGAAGGCGGAGGGTGTGGCGGTTCGAATTCTGCCACCGGCGAAGTGGAACCAATGGCATGGTTCCTTAAATTCCACGCTACAAAGTCCTCTGTAAGGGGCACCGTCCTAGCCTTCCGATAGGAGGAGTTTGTGATGATAAACCATATCATCATCACATTTTGTGAATATATATATATATATATATATATATATCCTCTGCATCGTCTTTTCCTTATGTCCCAAAAGGTCTGGTCTTTGCTGTATCCATCCTATGTTTGGCCTCGTCATTTCTAGAGATTTACAAGATTCCTTGTGTGTGTGTGTGTGTGTGTGTGTGTGTGTGTGTGTGTGTGTGTGTGTGTGTGTGTGTGTGTGTGTGTGTGTGTGTGTGTGTGTGTGTGTGTGTGTGTGTGCACGCTCCAACACTAAAGCAATATATAAAGACCAACATAACCTTGACAGCGTATTTTTTCAAACGACAACCTGATTCCTTTTTTTCTGCAAAATACCAATCAGACGCCTCGGGTAACATTGTCACAACATAGCAGATGAGCTTTCACCTCCTTTTTTTTGTATCATATCCGTCACGTTTCACTGCGTACTAACAACCGTTGCCCATCGACATTTATCACTTGAGCTGATGTCAAATTATCACAACAGAATCACTCTCGATACACCTAATCACCCGCAGTGGGAGTGATTGACAGTGCAAGTTAAATTTCACAATAACATCATCATCAACAATAATAGTGCTCAGAACCACTTACATATTCGCGTGTTCTAATTATAGCGTTTCTCTAGATCAGTTTTTCACAACGAGTAGTGAATGGGGGCTCCTTAGGGGTCTACAGATACCCCCGTGTTGGACCACTAACAGAAAAATAGTAGTAGTTAGTGGATGCATGACGACTGAAGTTAGTATTAGATGCATGACATTTGGCATCTTCGTGTGGCGATCTCCTGTTTGTCTGAATTCTGCTGCGTTAGGTTGCTGATGTCTGGTAAAGCGAAATCAGCGAAGAGGGGAGTGCTATGTCGCATGCATGTGGATCACCTGCGTGGTAGGTGACAAGGTTAGTAATGGTTACAGGTCTCTAGCAGGCTAAGGAGCAGCAGTACATAAGTACGGAGATACATGTTCAAACAGGTTACAATGAATTACAACGGTAAAACGTGCCGACAGTCGGTCGAAAACACGAAAATAGAATACAAGAAGGATAAAATAAAATAGAATGAAATAAGAACAAATAATTAGATACGATGAAATAAAATATAAGAAAAAATATGTAAAACACAAAATATATATGTATAATAGGATAAAATGAAATAGAATGAAATAAGAACAAATAATTAGATACGATGAAATATAACATAAGAATAAATAAAAATATGTATATATACAAAATATATATGTATAATAGAATGAAATAGAATAGAATAAAATATTCAAATCAATTATCAAATAGTATAAAAATATGATATAAT
>NC_134789.1:54971265-54988765 GCF_046742065.1 Oratosquilla oratoria | reverse complement strand
ATACGTACGTATGTATAGGTGAAAGCCTCCATGCATTTCTATTGTAAATACTGAACAAAATTGGGCGGGCCACTGGTTCCATTGGATCAAGGAATGACATGCGTTTTTCCACCGAGAGGTGAAAGTCTTGCTGACTAAACATGTGTTAAACGTTTCTCTTTTGCAAACAGAAGGCTCATTTCACTACTGTTTGAATACGTAAACATATTTTCTAAATGCATACATAAGTATACTAAGTTTTATACCAAACTCGACATTGTCTTCCAGTAAACCAAAAAGCATTTTTATACATTATACGAAACAATTTGTTCTTTCAGCTCATATAAGTCTGTTGCTTACAAGTTTAAGAATGGTTTGGAGAAGTGATCACTTCCTAGATTTGGCGACTATCTTTCAATTATGCGATTGAAAGAAAAGCTCGAACATACTCTCCACCAAGATGTCGAGAATTTAATGAAAAATAATTTTTCCCTTTACGAACAGATGCCGATATCATTTAACTATGAAACGAAAAAAACAAACAAGTGTAGTAGCTATTAATCACATTAATAGATTTTAATGAGAATTGGTTCATTGTCTCGGCACACACACACACACACACACACACACACACACACACACACACACACACACACACACACACACCGGAATCCTTGCCTCACGACCCCCCGGAGGGCGTTATGGACAAACCGATCAAGGAGGAAGTAATGGTAGACCTGTCGTGTTGGCGCAACACATAGCGCACCGCCGCGCCTCCCACCCACCTTCCCATATTCCCTTTCACCGAGAGGATGGAAGGATAGCGGTTACGTGGGTCCCTTCCCCGTCTCGACCTTCTTTCCAAATTTAATTCTTCTAGTACCACAATGTACCCTTCGTTTGTGGTACTTCACCGAGAGGGAGGGAAGGAAGAAGGATGGGGAGCTTATGTATCAAATTTTCTTTCACTCCTCGTTCTCCAATTTTTTTCCTATGGTGTCTTCCTTCAAAGTCTTTCGCCAGCGCCTTCACATACTAATCATGCCTTGTTCCTCAGACGCTACCGAGGAAACCGCCACAGGCTCATCTTCATGTCACCCTGCATCCCGAAATCCCCCCTCCTTCTCATCCTCCTCCTCTTCCTCCGCCTCTCCAAACAGTATAGACTCCACATTCTTGCCAGCCCCTTTGTTTCCCTCCACCCCCACTCACATACTCCACCTTCCTCCTCATCACTCCAGACAGCATTTGCTCTACTTTCTTGCCTCCCTCCTTTACCTTCCACCCTTCCACCCCCGCCGCCAGACACAAAACAGACATCATCTGCTTCATTTCTCTGCCCCACTCCTCTTCTCCCACGTTCTGGTCCACTTCCCTCTCCCATTTCCATTTCTCCTATCCACTTTATTTCCTTATCTTCCTATATACATACATGCATACATACATACACACACAGACACACATATATACATACATACATATATATATATACATACATATATATATATTTGTTTGTATGTATGTTTATGCTAATATGTATATACATGCATATATACTAAATTTAATAGTTTTGCATCCACTAAGTGGCTTTTGATTTGAGGCCCAATTTTTTAACCTCAGTGGGCCACTAGGGTTCCATATGACCCATAGATTGAGAACCACTAGGGGAGGATGGAGAGGGAGAGAATGTGTGCCAAAGAAGCACAGTGGACCGGCGCGAGCAAGACAAGCAAATTTGCGTTTTCCGTCGTTGGCGTCTGCAACACTCGAACAACAATGTGTCTGCAACTTAGGTCGGTTCTTCTTTTCGTGAGATCAGCTGTTGCCTCGGAATCTTACCCCTTTTTTTCTGTTTTCTTTGTAGCTTCTGCATGTGCTGTAAAGAGTAGACCATTGTTGGATTTGGGTATCACTGAACCATTTAATTAACTTGTGTACCCTGTAGGAACAACTGGTAAGATAAAATGAGAGAAAAAAAGAAAATTTTGAATGACCATAAAATACACAAAAGTAAAGAAATAATTCCTGGTACGACAGCGTAGATAGGGTGTGAAAGGTGGCAATTGCCCGAATTGAAAATAGTGTCCTCATAGGCACAAAAATAAAAGATTAAGTGAAGATAAAGAATGAGGAGGTGAATAACGATATAGAGTTAGATGCGGTGCTGCACAAACTCGTACTTTTAAAGTATGGCCACGAGACACAATGTGTGTCTAACTTGTTTCAATGGAAGTAGCTAGTTTCTCAGACGTTACCCATCAGCGTCTATGTTAGGATGGCCCTAAACCACTGTTCCTCTCGGAAGAGCTCTAACCTGGAATAAGAGTACCCGTTTGAAGTTCTGGTCAATAACAGATACATCAACATCGGCGTAGGCATCGTAATCAAAATACAACTGTACGAATAGTATATTCAACAAGGCGGCATCTCCAGATAAGAACATCAAGCTAGAAGTATATTACAGAAACCATATGCCTACTGATGAGAAGGTTACCTAAATATCTTTCATCCAAGATGACTTTCTGATAGTGTGAGAGCAGGACCTCAACATCAACGACCGCTCTAGAGTATCTGGCGGAGTGCGGCGAACAGAAAATTATGAGGCGACGAGAATAAAAGACGACGATTCGGTGGATTTTTGTAAGAAATGAAAATACTCGTAAACAAATCAGGATGACTGGGAATTGAGGAAAAAAAGATAGGATGAAGAAAAACATCTCATAATATATATAAAGAAACAACAGTGTTGCAAGATGATTGAAGGAAATACTAAATCCCTTATATGTAAAGCGTACACACGCACTCGCACGCATTTTAGCTAGAGCACGTCAGATGACTCCGCGGGCCATCCTATTGTGTAGGACGTGTAAGACTTCAACCGGTCAGTGTTTCAGCTTGTAGTCCCTGCGAACCTCACTCCTGAAGTCCTGAAACTCCTACACGATTCCCCTATTGCCGCACACCCTGGCAAGGAGAAATGCGTTACGTAAGCCAGATTGGACTACTTCTGGTTAACCACATTTCTGACAACGGGACTCGGTTCAACAATGAGATTTTTTCGAATATTTGTAATTACTTTCAAATCACAAAATGTAATACAACTGGTTATCACCCTAGTTCAAATGGCTTAGCTGAACGCCAGAAAAGGAAGATTCTCAATGTTCTTCGATATCTTGCTTCTGATCTTTACCCTTCTTGGGATGTACATGTCCCCATGATTAAAGCTTGCATTAACAATGCCATTAACCGGTCAATAATAGAATCACCTCATTTTGTCCTCTATGGCACGGACAAAAGACTCCCATATGACCTTCTTGTTTCAGAATTACCTCCAATTTACAATCTTAATGATTAAGTCAAGATCAAAGTAACAAAATTCAATAATCTTTTAAAAAGAATCCATAGTACTTTTCATCTAAGAACGAAAAGCTCCGTCTGCATAAGAAATCAGCCTTTGAAATTGAAGACACTGTTAAGACACTGTTTACACCCTTAACCACACACCCACCTCGAAGCTCTCCCCTAAATTCTCTGGACCCTATCGTATCATTGGACATGAGTCAAATAACAAAGTCAAAGCACTCAGGTTGCACGATCTTACAGAGACCGTATTGCACAAAGATCATATCAAAAGAGTTCCCCGTGGCCTCGACATAGAGACTGTTCCTTCATCAGTTCATACTACCCCTACAATAGAGGACCATCACCAATCCTCTCCACTGCTTCCTCCTATTCCTCTCCCACGTTACAACCTTTGCAGTCGAGCTACAGCTTCATATGAGTACATTTTGCCTAGGTGAACGGAAATAATATCTACTACTACATGTTCTTAAAATTAAGCCAATTTTCCTTCAATCATAGTATTTCCCGATACAACCATTGCTCAAACACTATGTGTATTTATCTTAACATAAAAACTCTTGTATTACTTCTTACCTTCCTTGAGCATTAACCTCACTGTGTCAGTGAGTGGTAGCTGAGCCGAGCATCTGTTGCAGGTTGAAGGAAATATTAAATCTCTTAGATGTCCAGCGTACACACGCACTCGCACGCATATTAGCTACAGCACGTCAGATCATGACCTCTCCAGAGAACTCACGCAGGACCTCTTATTGTGTCGGACCTCAACATGGTAATTTCGGCCAAGCGCGGAGGGACACCTGCGTACGCCATTGCCAACAGCAAGTCGTCATAAGACCAATATAATTTTAATGTGTTCCATGCATGTATATATATATATACATATATATATATATATATATATATATATATATATACATATATATATATCTGAACTATGCATGAATACAGAGTGTCCATACTAAGTTCATGTACTGTACATTGTAGAAGCAGATTTAGCAGTAGATAGAAGAGAATAAATCATATATATTTTTCCTTTGGCAACAGCCACCATACAAATCTATATGTAAATAGCACCTCCGGTGTTTTCCTCATGCAATGATTTAAGATATTGTTCAGTCTAGACGGAAAGATTAAAGAAAACAAGCCACAACTTCGTTTGCCTCAACGCCTCCAAACCCAATGTAGAATGCAAACAAATATACAATTTGTAGGAATAATCGAAATCTGAAAATGTTGCATAGGTAATGGTGGTGGTGATGATGATGCCGGAATGGGCACAGCCCGGGGCTTGTATTGAGAAAGAAAAAATGGTAATTCATAAATAAAAAGTTCCCAAATCGAAGCAGCTTTTTAATACCCGTCCGGAGCGCTCCTTTGGATAGTGGCAGTTTTGTAACACCCACTGGTGCCGTTCTCTGTAAAGGTCCTTTGGGAGGCGGATGTACGTCCGGTGCCTATTACGTGCATGCCGCCGAAACTACATGACTCTACCGAATCTACGGGACTCCACCGGAGCTACAGGGCACCACTGGATCTACAGGACTCCATCGGAGCTACAGGACTACATTGGATCTACAAGACACCACTGGATCTACAGGACTCCACTAGATCTACAGGACTCCACCGGATCTACAGCACCAGCGAGCGAAGCAAGCACCGCCGCAGGCCAAGCACCCCGGACGTCATCGCCCACCAAGCACTACCCAGAATCCGGCACAAGCTGACACAAGGTGAGGACGAGATCGCCCCACCCAGTGTTTTTTTTTTTTTTTTTTTTTTTTTTTTTTTTTTTTTTTTTTTTTTTTTTTTTTTTTTTTTTTTTTTTTTTTTTTTTTTTTTTTTTTTTTTTTTTTTTACACGGTTGGGTGGGTCCCTCATGGAAGGACGTGCTCCCGAAACCAACACGCTTCAAAAGATCAGAGGACTTTTCATTTTTGGACCTGGCCTACGGAGTATCCTAAGGGTCTAAAAAATAAGTAAATATATAAAATAAATAAATACTCTCCATAATAAATTGAAGACACAACGCAAGAAGTTCGCTGACCTTTACGTCACAGCCAAAGAAGCCTCAGCAAGAAATGAAATCACGAAATTCCACCAGAAGGTATGGGAAAAGAAAAAATAGAAAATAAATTAAACAAAAAGGAATTGAAAGAACGCTGTTGTGCCCTTAACATGAATAGAATCCTATGGTTTTGCTGTGTCACGCCCTTGTGTGAATAAAGTCTGCTGTTTGTATTTTTAGGCACGTCTTGCGTAAATATGATGTATAGTGTATATTATAATGTATATTTCATAAAATGTTTAATATTGCGAAATATCAGTCTGTTGGGGCGCACGTACTGTCAGATGACGTCAAGCTCAGAAACGTTACATAAATTAAAGCGAAAGCTTGTTCTGCTTTCCCATTGGTTGGAGGTGTTTAAACTACCTACTCTGGATACGTTTTGACATCCCAGAAACGTAAGTACCCATTCCCGGGCATTAAAAGAAGCAAAGAGCGACCCGGGAGAGTCAGTACGGAAGACACTACCGAGAGGAACTACCGAAAGGGAATACTGAGAGAACCCAAGAGAAGAGAGAAGACAAGAAAATAAGCAGACGCCCAAGGCCCATCTGAATCTACGTAGAAATTATTCTACATTCGTCGATTACGACAACTCAACTAAACAAGTCCTTTGGGCCACAACGATTGCCCAATCTCCACGCGAATAGCAAAGCCTTCGTGTTTTTCCGAATTGCTTTGGACAAATCCAGACTGCTGCTAGACTAAGTGCGACTCGACACTCTTTCTCTTTATTTCTCTACTACGAAACATCCACAAATCTCCTACGTGTTCCTGACTATCAGAAGATTCCCCTACTAAAAGTTATGGTGCACACCAAACGACTTTCCGTTGGTGCGACTTCTAGCAACCAGAATCAAGACTCGTCTACACCATAATGAAGACTTCGTTTCGCCCACCTGTTCTTACGTGCTGTATACAAGCGCACACCCAACTATTCTACTTGGTAATTAATTATCCATTTATAACTTGTGTAACATATCTATTCACACTTATTCCATGTTCATATATTGTTTGTGTCTATTTTTATTATTGTAAATTTTAACGAAGAGTTTAATTATTCTGCCTGAACTCTACCACTCATCCAAACTGCGCACGGCCTTAAATTTTATTTGTTTATTTTTTGTGTCGCAACTAGCCTGGCTCAGAGATGGGTCGTGACAAACGGGAATAATAAAAAAAGAAAAAAAAAAAAGCATGAGCTAGTGGAAATAGAAAAAATAGGGTCCCTGAAGAAGGTATCAACTCTCCTTCAAAAAAAAAAAAAAAAAAAAAAAGATAAATAAAATGTATGGGAAATGAATAAGGTAAACCATTCTAATATTATATATTTGCTCTTCGCAGGCTAAGCACCCCTACTGTAGCCAAGAGGGCTACACAAAATGGCGAACAAAGGGACCTGACGATAAAGAGGACGAGTTAATGGAAAAATTGTGAGAAAAAAAAATGAAGCGGCGCCAAGGCCCAAGGACACAATGTCAACAGTGACGCTCGACTTCCGGCGGATGGCAGCACGAGGATATCTCACTGGCGACACTGACGACGAAACCTTAGCGTAGGACAATGGCACGTGCCGAGTTGGGCAACTTCTCGCGCCCCTCCATAGCAGGAGGGAGCAAATGGTTTGTTCCTCAAAGACCTTCATGAACCGGGAGGTGGGCGGTCGGACCAATGTACTGTAATTGATAACAGAATGAACTGATATGAAGAGCACAGGATGACAGGCCAGCCCCGGCACCCATTCAAGCGACGTGGACACCCAAGAGGGGCTTCATCAGAGGTGACTCGACCCCTGGTGACCGTCGCGTGATAGGATAACCTCTCACTGGTGTCGCTGACGATGACGCCGTGGTCTGCGGGAGGGTCATCGCATTGACGCAGTCCAGGACCGACGGTGATGATAATGATGATAATAATGATGAGAAGGAAGAGGAGAAGGAGAAGGAGGAGGAGGAGGAGGATGAGGATGAGGAGGAGAACGACGATGATGATGATGACGACGACGACCTTGCTATGACACGGACCCACGTAGGGAAAAGCCATGGAGGTCCCCGCGTTCTTCCCCAGCAGGAGGGAGCGACTGGCGTGCAATCTTGAAGATCTCCCGAACGCCGTGAGGTGGGCGACCCGACCCGTGGGCCAGCAGAAATACTGCCTCTTTGTGGCGTGGAATAATTAAGCGGAGAAGCAATCCAAGTACCAGCTGACACCAAAAGACCAAACCCAATCTCTTCCAAGCGCTTATAATACCCTGTCAGCGAAAACCTGAATTTCGTTCAGTACAAACATATATACATACATACATAGGTACACACACACATACACACACACACACACACACACACACACACACACACACACACACACACACACACACACACACACACACACACACTATATATATATATATATATATATATATACATGTGTGTGTGTGTGTGTGTGTGTGTGTGTATGTGTGTGTGTGTGTGTGTGTATGTGCGTGCGTGCGTGTGTGTGTGATTCACCATTGTCTCTGGATCACGTGTTGGACTCGTGATGGACAACTATTTCCCTCCCGGAAGAGAGCTCAGAGCTCGTATGACCGCTCTATGGGTAATGCTATGACCTTACACGCACACACACACCCAACTCCCCGCCCACGAGAGTTGGAGTAACGACTCGAAGCGCAGCGATACTGAAATAATTTCAGCCCTGGGCAGGATTCGAACCAGGTACCGCCAGTACCTCCGTAATGACAGTCTGAGACTCTACCAACCGCGCCACCGAGTCGTGTGTGTGTGTGTGTGTGTGTGTGTGTGTGTGTGTGTGTGTGTGTGTGTGTGTGTGTGTGTGTGTGTGTGTGTGTGTGTGTGTGTATGTGTGTGTGTGTCTGTCTGTGTATATTCTATATAAAATGAGTGACTTTCCGGAAATATGTTTTACTAATAATACAATTATTATACAGTAACAATTTTCGATAGAGATATCTAGTGCCAATCATAATTTTGCTCTCTATTCATATTTTCTTCACTTGCAATTTAATCAGCATTAATTTGAAATATAACGACGAAGTGAAAGGTTATTCGCATCACACTGATTGTGGTATCGAAAAAATGAAAGTATTCTGTTCTCCGAATTAGCCTTTGTGAATGAAATCTGAAACTCGGAAAAATGAAACTATTGAAATTTGCCTGTTTCGCAGATAAAAAAAAAAAAAAAAATCCTAGCAAATATCATATATATATATATGTATATATATATATATATATATATGTATATATATATATATGTATATATATATATGTATATATATAAATTGTTTGAGACAAATGAGAGAACGAATGATTGGTGGGGAAGGGTAAACGAAGATGGTTGAGAATACGTTTATTGTCCTAACATTTCGGTCTCTATGACCTTCTTCGGAGGAATCGCTACAGTACATCATGATCACAAAATTTATACCTGTAGTGGGGGGGGGGGGGGACTCGTCAAGCTTCAAGTGTCAGGTTTTTTTCAGAGCGTTAATTATTAAGAGACTAGCTGCTTTGGAAAGGTATATAAACCCTTTTCTATCGTTGTTTACTTAGATATGTGCAGCTTCCACCGTCTCTCTTATTTTATTTTGTATATGTATATGTATATATATATATATATATATATATATATATATATATATATATATATATATATATATATATATAATATATACAGCCTTGGAACCAGGACGGTCCAATGGAAGACGAAATAGGAAACGTTTATGGACCAGAGCTCGAACTATGCCAAAAATAAGATGTGCAACTTTAAACATTGCCACATACAAGGACAAAGAAGAAGAAATCATTGAAATGATGCTGAGTAGAAAAATAGACTTATTTGGTATGGCGGAGACAAGACAGTTTGGAAAGGAAAGAGGAAAAGATTTAGGTGGTGGATTTGTTTTGATGTATAGTGGAGTTGAAACAGGAAGAAGAAAACATGGAGTAGCAATTATAATAGGACCAACACTCTCACCATATATTCAAAACGTAAAATTGATAAATGAGAGACTTATGTACTGTGTACTGAACATCAAAGGTAAAAGATACTTTATATATCAGGTGTATGCACCTCAACAAGGACACACCGATGATGAAAAAAGGGAGTTTTTAGAGATGCTGGAGGATAACATTGATATGAACCCAGATAATGTCACTATAATCATGGGTGATTTTAATGCTAGGGTTGGACAGGACAGAAGAGGTATACAGGACATCATTGGACCCTTTGGAGAAGAAGTGAAAAACAGAGAAGGGGAAAATCTGATAGATTTATGCATGAGAAATAACATGAAGATTATGAACGGCTTTTTTAAACATAAAGATGAACATAGGTATACAAGATACAGATGGAATCAGTTAACCGATCAGTTTGACCAAAGGTCCATTATTGACTACATGCTGACATCTGATAAAAGATTATTCAACAACGTGAAAGTTCTACCAGGTGATTCGCTAAATTCAGATCATAGACTTCTAATTGGAAATTTAAATATTAAGAAGATAAAGCAAAGACAAATACATAAGAGAAAAGTCATCAAAGTTCAGTCATTACAAGATGTTGAAACAAAAGACAAGTATCAGGCAGCAGTAGATGAGAAAATTAATCTCAGAGAGGAAGCAGCTGAGGATTGGGAAGATCTGAAGGAAATAATTAAAGGTGTAGAAGAAGAAACGTTAGGAACAAAAATGGTGGGAGGAAGTAAGAAAAGACATACACCATGGTGGACAGAGGAAGTAAAGTGTGCAGTAAAAGAAAAAGCGAAGGCACTAAGAAAGTGGTTGAGATATAAAACACCTGAAACAAGAATAGAGTATGTAACTTCAAGAAATAAGGCAGAAGAATTGAAGAGAACAGCACATCAAAATGTTTGGAAGAAGTTAGGAGAGACAATAGAACAAGATCTAAAAGGTAGTAAGAAGAAAATCTTTGGATTAGCAAAATAATATAGGCAAGATAAGAGTATGGTGCATAACATTAAAGATGACAAAGTTAATGTTATTGTAGAACCCAACAAGATAAACGAGAAATGGCGGAGTTATTTTAAAAACCTACTGAATGTGGGAGGTGAAGACATAGATGAAGGTATAGAAAACGAAGAGGACGTTAAAGAGAGACAAGACCAAGATGATGAAATAACAAGAAACGAGCTAGAAGAAGCCCCGAAGATGAAAAACGATAAAGCACCGGGATGTGATGCCTTACCGATCGAGCTGATAAAGGAGGGAAGTGATGCCCTAAAAGAGAAGATATTGACAATATTAAACAAGGCCTGGAGAGAAGAAACTATTCTACAAAGTTGAGGCAAGACCATAATACTACCGGTCTATAAAGGTAAAGGCGACTCGGGTTTCTGTGGTAATTACAGAGGTATCTCTCTCATCAATCAAGAAGCTAAACTTTATGAAAGAATCTTAGAAAAGAGAGCCGAAACTAGGAGAAGAACAGTTTGGATATAGAAAAGATAGAAGTACATCTGACCCCATTTTTATTTTAAGAATGGTCATGGAAAAATGCTGGGAGTATAACAAGAATTTGTATTGTGCTTTTATAGACTTAGCAAAAGCATTTGACTCCGTTCCAAGAAACAAATTATGGAAATGTTTAGTGGAGTATAAAATGACAAGCAAACTGCAGAAAGCCATAGAGAGTACATATAAGCCATGTTCGTGCCTTGTTAGAACTGGTTATGAGAAAGATGAATGGTTTGATATAACAACAGGAGTGAAACAAGGAAGTGTTTTGTCCCCATTATTATTCATAGCATATATGGATAGCATTATTAAAAAGTATAAAAAGAGAATAAGAGATCAAGAAGAAGGGGATGGAGATATACTAGTGTATGCAGATGACATTGCCTGCTGGAGCTCTAAATTGTTGGAAAAGATGCTTTAATGAGGCGGGACTAAGCATTAATATTCAGAAGACTGAAATACAAACCATCACAAAAGAAATTGATGACATTGCAGAAATAATGATTGAAAATTAAAATGTTAAAGAAGCACATTGTGTTAAGTATCTGGGAAGCGTATTTACAAGAGATGGATGCAAGAATAGGGAAGAGATAACTGAAAGAATATCAAAGTACAGTAGAGGTGTCTGTGCCTTGTACCCTATTCTAAAAGATATAAATGTACCTACGGAGGCAAAGAAACTTTTTGAATCAGTTTTGGTACCGATTTTAATGTATGCTGCTGAAAGCTGGACATTAACATCAAAAGACTGAAGCAAAATTCAGTCGGCAGAAATGAAAATGTTAAGAGCAATACTAAATAAAACCAAAAGAGATCGAATTAGAAATTATGAAATAAGAGAAATGATTGGAGTAACATCAGTTAGAAGCAAAATAGAAAAGGCACAACTAAGGTGGCTTGGGCATGTGGAGAGAATGGATGAAGAAAGAATTGCAAAGAAAAGATGGAATTGGAGACCAGAAGGTAGCAGATCTAGAGGTAGATCGAAGAAAAGATAGAATGATGGCGTTGAAGAAATCCTAGAGGCAAATGGATTATGAAAAATGGAGGATTTGAGGGAAGAAGGAAGCTTTGATTGACAATCTGGAGAAGTGTGCTGGCCCGACTGACAGGCTGAAAGCCTACCTGGGAGCAGAAGTAAGAAGAAGTAATATATATATATATATATATATATATATATATATATGTATATATATATATTATATATATATATATATATTTTTATATATATATATATATATATATATATATATATATATATATATATATGAGTGGAAGGGTGGTGAGGTAAACACCAGAAACCGTTGGAGTTTTTATTTCTAACGTACTCTGAGGAAGTCCTTTCAGGACGAAACGTTAGAAATAAAAACTCCAACGGTTCCTGGTGTTTACCTCACCACCCTTCCACTCATTCTGTCCTACGTACTTCATATATAGATATATACATATATATATATATATATATATATATATATATATATATATATATATAGATATGTATATATATAGATATAGATATAAATATATATATGTATATATAATATATATACACATATATATGTATATGTATATATATATATATATATATATATATATATATATATATATATATATATATATATATACTAACCAAATTACCCTTGGGTTGCTGCGAGTTCGTGAATCATCCCTAACCTAACCATACCCCACCTAACTTTAACCCTTAACCCTAACCAAAATATATTTTTTAAATGAAACATAGTTATCCAAGTACCTGGATGTGTTAGGGTATCAGAACATAAATGGTTATGGGGGTCTATCAGCAAAACCCTAGGAGTTCGTGAACATACAAACAAACAAATTGACAGACAAAAGAAAGATAGTAATCCGAGTACCTTGTGTTATAAAGTTTCAGAATATATATGGTTATAGGGGTCTATCTACAAAAACTTAGGAGGAGTTCGTCAATAATGTCTAACCTACCTATACCCCAACTAATTTTAACCCTTAACCCTAACCAAAATATATCTTTTTTTGAAAATGAAATGTAGTTATCCAAGTACCTGAAGTGATAGGGTATCAGAATATATATGGCTATGGGGGTCAATATACAAAACCCTAGGACTTCCTAAACAAACAAATAAACAAACAGACAGACAGACAAATGAAAAATAGTTTTCCAAGTACCTTGGGTTATAAGGATTCAGAATATATATGGTTATAGGTTTCTATCTGCAAAAACCTAGGAGTAGTTCGTGAATAATCACTCACCTAACCATAACCCACCTAACTTTAGCCGTTATCTCTAACCAAAATATTTTTTAATGAAATATAGTCACCCAAGTACCTGGAGGGACAGAGTATCAGAATATATATGGCTATGGGGGTCTATCTGCAAAACCCGAGGAGGAGTTCGTGATCAAACAAACAAACACACAGACAGACGCTACTACTTTATTATAGTATATATGTATATATATATATATATATATATATATGTATATAGATATACATATATATATACATATACATATATATATATATATACATATATGTATAATATATAAATATATATATATAATATATAATATATATATATATACGGTATATATATATATACATACATATATATATATATATATATATATATATACATATATATACATACTGTATATGTATATATATATATGTATGGCAAGAGTGGTATAGGTAAATTCCAGGAAGGAGCAGAAGTATTTTATTCTCTAACGTTTCGACAGAGTCTTCTTCAGAGAGATAATAGTACAGGCAAATTGGAATACATTGTCTATATACTAAGCGGGTCATCTCACAGGTCGCCTTGGGAAAGAGTCCGCCGTTTGTGCCCCCTCGATGATTAATCTTGCTGTTGTGTGTGCCAAATTTACAAATCCTTCTCTATGATTGGTTGATTTAAAAGTATTAATATATGCAGCTTCAATAGTTTTTCTTGTCATCTTTTTCATACCGGTGTGTAGGATTTTGGTGTTGTTCCAATTAGGCATATGTCCGTGTTGTGTAGCGTGTACTACTAGCGAATTAGATGTCCTGTGGTGTCGCATGTCATTCTTGTGTTCGTATAATCGTAAAATACTTCTGCTCCTTCCTGGAATTTACCTATACCACTCTTGCCATACATTTGTCTTTTCTCTTGTCAAAAAAAAAAAATATATATATATATATATATATATATATGTATATATATATGCGTGTGTGTCTATATGTATATACGTATATATATATATATACATTATATATAAATATATACATATACATATATATATAATTATATATATATATATATAATGTATAAATATACATACATACATACAGTATATATATATATATATATATATATATATATATATATATATATATATATATATATATATATATATATATATATATATATATATATATATATATATATGGCCATTGTTGACTAAGAGCTGTGTAGACCGGTCAATTTATTTCTGGTTGGAGGTCCAACTGGAGCAATGGGTGAGGGCTCTCCTATAGAAGGATGCAATAGTGGAGTTCTTATATTTTTGAGGGCACTCACCCATTGCTCCAGTTGGACCTCCACCCAGAAAGAAATTGACCGGTCTACACAGCTCTTAGTCAACAATGGCCACTCAAACAGCGACTGCCAACGTGTACTGCGGGCCGTCATGAGCAAGTGGTACGAAGGGCAACAGACTCCTGTAGAAGAAGGCAATACCTTTACCTTGTTCTATAGGGCCTACATGTCGAGCGCTTATAAGGAGGATGAGAAAGCACTTCTTCGTATCATCAAGGACATTGTGACCCACACCAACGAGATGGACCGCATTAAACTTGCCATTTATTATAAGAACAAGAGGACTAAAGACCTTATCATGAAAAATAACAGCTCCCCACGCCCATCCGACATCGAGTGTGTGAGTCTGGTGTACCAGTTTAAGTGTCCTTTTGGGGACTGTACGCCCCAAGATTCCTACATCGGACTCACTACCACTCTCCTTTCCAGACGGTTGACATACCACCTTAACAATGGAGGCCCTAAGCGACACCTTCAGGAGACCCATAACACTCCAATCACCAGATCCATCCTAGTGGACAATACCACCATTTTAGACCAAGAAAGTGACAATCACCGCCTTGCCCTCCTTGAGGCCCTCCACATTAAATATAGCCAACCTACACTGAACACCCAACAGGAAGCCCCCACCATCCTTCCCAGCCTCAAACCATTCAGAATCCGCCAAACCAGACAACCCAGCTACGAGACAAATCAGCCCTCCCATGAGCAGTCACTCCGTCCGCGACGGACACCCAGGCCACAGTAACGGCTATCTGCTTGTCCTTTCCCAGTGGTCTCAGTTCCCCTTCCCGCGTTCCTTTCCCCGATATTCAACTTGTCCTTTCCCAGTTTCAGACCAGAATAACGGTCTTTTCTTTGTAATCTTTCCTAGTGTTTACTTTCTGTATTTATAATCATCCATTTCTTTGCTATTGTTACAATTGAAAATGCTAACTGTGATTAGCGAAACGTCTTGTATCCTGTTCTACCCATTAGATGGCTTCTATCGGCAACTTGGTTTTTTCTTTACCTCTCCATGCTAGAGAGATCTTTAGAAGACTTGAAACTCTTCATCGGAAACTCATCAGAGCTCAATTTGCTGTTGCATACAATTCTATATGCCTTAAAGAAAAAAAAAATATATATATATATATATATATATATATATATATATATGTTTATGTACATATATACCTATATAAACCATATATATATATATACATATATATATATATATATGTATACATATGTATATATATACATACATATAATATATATATGTATATATATATATATATATATATATGCGTAAGTAACCACTAGGAAAAGTAAACTAACGAAGCAGAGCGATTTCATATAATTACATCTTCAGTGCAGATACAAAAAAGGAATTCCATAATTCCTTCTTTGTATCTGCACTGAAGATGTAATTATACGAAAGCGCTCTGCTTCGTTAGTTTACTTTTCCTAGTGGTTACTTACGCATTTGTGAACACACGCTCCTAGTGTTTTTATTGCATATATATATATATATATATATATATATCGATAATTTTTGTGACAGTTGCATGCAGGATTCGAACCCGCTGTACTCGGCCATCCGTAAATTACCTTCCCAGTGCCCTAACCACTAGACCACAGAGGCTATAAAATCCTTGAAACCTGAAATCGAACTGATTCCCGAGGGAAGGAATTCCTTCCCTCGGGAATCAGTTCGATTCCAGGTTTCAAGAATTTTATAGCCTCTATGGTCTAGTGGTTAGGGCACTGGGAAGGTAATTTACGGATGGCCGAGTACAGCGGGTTCGAATCATATATATATATATGTGTGTATATATACATATATAAACTATATATATATATATATATATATATATATATATACATATTTATAGTAGTACTTTATTTGGCATTGAATCAATAAACATAAAGTGCAGATAATGAAAAGTACACATAGTTCGAAATAACAATTACAATAGCAGAGGATAACACAAAAAAGCATGTTAGCTTATTTCCATTGTGGTCCTCAATAGACTGATTTTCTACACTAAGTTACACAGACAACACACATAGGGGTTAAGGGCTACACAACCCCAAAAATAGATACATCTTAGATAACACGTTTTTAGAAAAATCTGAGTGCGATAGGGACTTGGGAGTTCTGGTTAGTCCGGACCTTAAAACCAGGAAGCAGTGCATTAGCGCCAGAAATAAAGGTAACTTAGGTTTCTTTGCTAGGACGGTAATGAATAGAAGTGCAGAGGTAATTATTAAACTCTATCTAGCGATAGTTAGACCCATCCTTGACTATGCGGTACAGTTTTGGTCTCCGTCCTACAGAATAGACATAAATTCACTAGAATCAGTACAGAGAAGAATGACCAAAATGATACATGGACCCAGAAATTTGCCTTTCGAAGAGAGGCTTAGGCACCTTAACTTACACTCTCTGGAAAGACGCAGAGTGCGGGGTGATCTAATAGAGGTATTCAAGTGGATCAAAGGCTATAACAAGGTAGATGCAAACAAGGTCATCATAATAAAACAACAGGGCAGGACTCGCAGTAATGGGTATAAACTGGACAAATTTAGATTTAAGAAGGAAATAGGCTAGAATTGGTTTACTAATAGGGTGGTCGATGAATGGAATAAACTTAGTAACCATGTAGTAAGCGCTGAAACTATCAGTTGTTTTAAAAAACGATTAGACAACTTTATGGATGGGGACGACAGGTGGTGATGGATACGGAGCTGCCTAGTGTAGGCCTTATGGTCTCTTGCAGTCTCCTTTATTCTTATGTTCTTATGTTCATGAGTAATACCAATCAGTACACATATGACACATAAACATTATTATAGATTTGCTAATACTAGTAAAATGTTTGTAACACGTAGGATATTGAGACCAAAACTTGAGCACCATCACCATAAGGAACATAGCGTTATGCATCAGGAACAACAAAATAATGCTAAAAGGTACCAAAACAGTACGAGTGAGTACCATGTCAGTGCAGTACCATTATCGATACACTACATTATTCT
>NC_134789.1:54951265-54968765 GCF_046742065.1 Oratosquilla oratoria | reverse complement strand
TGTGTGTGTGTGTGTGTGTGTGTGTGTGTGTGTGTGTGTGTGTCTGTCTGTGCATGTGTGTGTACATGTATGTATGTATGTGTGTGTGTGTGTGTGTGTGTGTGTGTGTGTGTGTGTGTGTGTGTGTGTGTGTGTGTGTGTGTGTGTGTGTGTGTGTGTGTGTGTGTGAATCACCATTGTCTTGGATCACGTGTTGGACTCGTGATCGACAGCTATTACCTTCCCGGATGGGAATTCAGGTCTCATGTGTATGCGTGTGTGTGTGTGTGTGTGTGTGTGTGTGTGTGTGTGTGTGTGTGTGTGTGTGTGTGTGTGTGTGTGTATGTGCATGTGTGTGTGCATGTATGTGTATTCACCTCGGATCTGCTGCAGTCTCTGTGCATGTATGCGTGTGTGTGCGTGTGCGTACATATGTTCGTGTGCGCGTGTGCGTGCGCGCGTGCACGCGTGTCGACAACACGAAAATAATTTTTTTCCATTTTTTTCGCTAAGATATACGGTATCCTATCATATGAGTATCTTCATCGTTTATATTTTACCAGTTGCCAATTCATAATATCAACACAGATGAACACTGCACAAGAGTCCAAAACAAACACAGAATAATAATGATATAATAGCGTGACATGCACGGGTTTGCGCATGCGCAGAATGAAGACACTCTTCTACTTTCACGATAGTTTTGTGTTCGTAGGAAAAGACTTCGCTCATCCCTTATCAATATATGATGTCATATCGTCTACTGTAGCAAGACAAATGGCGTCTAGTTGGCAGCAACTTTGTATAGCATGAAATAAACTACATAAATGTATCTCAAAAAGTAAGATATCATAAATATGGTTGAGCGTTTATAAGTCTATTTAGGAAAAAAATCAAAATACAGAAACTGATAACCTGTACACCTCATTTCTTTTTCAAAATGTAATATATATCCAAATTAAAAAAATTAAGACTAGTGACACGTCAACTGAAAACAGAATCTTAACTGACTAAAGATAACAAGTTTTCTCGTATAGCGTTCTCTTGGTCTATCATGACAAATGATTCTTGTCAAAAATAGAAGATGGAATGATGATGGGTCCTGCTGCACAGTCCGTGGGGGTCTCCAAAGAGGAGAGAGTGATATGAGGAAGGAGGAGAAGGAAAAGGAGAAGGAGGAGGAGGAGGAGGAGTAAGAAGAGGAGAAAGAGGACGAAAATAAGAAGGGGAAGGGGAGGAGAAAGAGGGAAAGAAAGAAAGAAGAGAAGGACACGAAGGATGAGAAAGAGGATGAGGCAATGGAAGAGTATGAGAAGAGGAAGCGAAGGATAAGGGGAAATTGAAAGAGAGGAGGAGGAGGAGGAGGAGGAGGGGGAGAAGGAGGAGAAGGGGAGAAGAATGGGGAGGAGGAGGAGAAAGAGGCGTTGAATGATGATCGGAAGATGTAAAAGGAGGAGGAGGAGGAGGTGAACAAAAAGCTTTTCTAACAACTTTGAAAAAAAGAAAATAGTCGCATAACTCGAGAAGGATAAAGAGAAGTTCTCCATGGGCAAAACGTTAATGAAAAGGGAAACAAAAGAAAAGAGACTAAAACAATAAATATCGAACGAAACAAAGAGGCCCGCATTCAGCACATGTCTTACAAGGTGCATAACGATAAGAAAGATATATTTAGTAATGAAAGAAATGCGAAATAATAGGCTTGGGGGGCTCTTATTCTAACTCCACAAAAGTTCCATAAATATGTCTTACGGTATGATCCTGATGTGATATGATCAAAGAAACTAATAGCTACTGAGTATGAATGCTGGTCTATCACGACATCTTGACAACCATCGATACAAAAAAAGAAGTCTTCATATATCACATCCCCAAGGCTTTAGTGTATATTTGTTTTGTCTCCTCTCGTTGCAGTTACCTTGTAACATCGCTGCAGTCAGTTGTCGGTTTCCGTTAGTATAGTCACCTCATGGCATACATTTTGAACCAGTGTCTTTTGTCTTCTCGAAGAAGAATAGGGACGGTAGTCCACGTATCTAGAAGAACTATGAACACAAACGCTACTGCCTAAGGAAAAGGGTTAGACTATTCATAAGCATTTCGAAAAAATATATATATATAACACTTGTTAGAACCATAGCAGGTAGGCTACGTGCGCTGGTGGGGGATTCGGAAGCTTGATGTTCTCGCATTCGCTTAGTTATGTGTTCGAATCCCGCTCTCCTCTCCGATTCCCAGCAGTGACTGTTAGTCACCTGTCTACAGCAGTCCCTAAAAGGGCACAGGACTGCAGCTACTCAGCGCCTCCTGGTGTAGGATCGTTACCATCGGAGGAAGCGTTGTTTGGGAAAGCTCTAAATCCCTTCCTTGGACCATGGGATTATGGCCATACACCGAGTCCCAAGTCGTGTAGGACAATTATAGTCCCCATTACTTTACATAGGCTCAAAGACTCACCACCACTTTCCCCCCTCACTCACTTCCCACGTCCCACTCCCTTTCTTTTTCACTCTCTCTTTCTCCTTCCCTTTCCCTTCCCTCTCCCTCCCTCTTCGCCCCCCCTCCCCAACAATAATCATCGTGCACTGAGCTCATTCTCTTATTTTTCCTGTTTAGTTTTCTGTATGTATGTATGAAAGGATGTGTGTATACACGTACACACAGACACATACATACAATTACACACACACACACACACACACAAACATATATACACACGCGCACGCACGTGCGTACGCACACACACACACACACACACACACACACAAACACTACACCCATGTCAACCTTTAAGAAAAAAAATTGTGAAAACGGGTTGATATGAAACGAATGATATTTTTTTTCGGATTACAAACTTTTGGTCAGACAGTTCACTTTCTTTAAAGAAAAAATTATAAATGAAAAAGAAAAAGATTGCCGTCATCGTACCTTGAGCTACCACTATTTAAACAACCTCATTCGGTTTCTTCCACCACCGCCATTGCCAGTGATGCAAGAACACTCGGTGACGTAATTTCGCGCATGCGTAGTGGTCACACGCTCGGCTCCCACCAGCCCCCCCACCCCCACGCTCGGATACGAAGCTGTCGTCAGCTGCCACCCAGGCCAGCTGGCGCTACTTGCTCCTCCGAGACAGGAGCAGAAGTTTCTTCTTCTTTCGCAGTGGTCCATTTCATCATAAGAACATAAGAATGAAGGAGACTGCAAGAGACCATAAGG
Source organism: Oratosquilla oratoria (assembly GCF_046742065.1). Taxonomy (NCBI): domain Eukaryota; kingdom Metazoa; phylum Arthropoda; class Malacostraca; order Stomatopoda; family Squillidae; genus Oratosquilla; species Oratosquilla oratoria. The sequence goes on along the minus strand of NC_134789.1, from coordinate 54,965,567 downwards.
CCTACACTAGGCAGCTCCGTATCCATCACCACCTGTCATCCCCATCCATAAAGATGTCTAATCGTGGAAGTTATCGCTCTCTTTCACTCATAGACTATTTCTGTCCTGGAACGCTTATTCCTTGGGGGACAACACCCGCTGCCTTTTCTTAAAACAGTCCCCTTTGGAGCACAGCCAGTTATAGCAACAACAGCAAAGTTTAGTGCAATTCACTATGTACAGTTGTGGTACAGGTTAACAGTTCCAGAAACAAAGTATATATACATATATATATATATATGTATATATATATATATATATATATATATATTACACACACACAACCTCGTGGCGTAGTGGTTAGAGTTCTCGCCTGCCACTACGGCGGTCCGGGTTCGAACCCCGCCCAGGGCTGAAATAATTTCTGTATCGCTGCGCTACGGGTTATTACTCCAACTCTCGTGGGGGGGGGGAAGTTGGGTGTGCGTGTAAGGTCACATCATTATCCATAGATCGGTCACACGGTCTCTGAGCTCTCATCCGGGAGGTTAATAACTCGATCACGAGTCCAACACGTGATCCAAGACCATGGTGAATGGTGAATCACACACGCATATATAAATACATATATACATAATGTGTATATACAGTATTATATATATATATGTATATATATATGTATATATATATATACATATATATATAATATATATATATATATACATGTATACGTGCGTGTATGTGTGCACAATTATTTCATCTTTCTTGATATTTAACTACCAACTATTTGTCACAGATATATTGTGACGAGTGTGCATAAGCGTGATTCGATGTGAACTTTTTGTGTGCACATGTGTACACGCGTGCGACAGTTGGTGTACGCGCCAGTGACGACATATGTACGAATCAAAGTTACGACTGCTGGTCGACGAGTTGTCTTACTGTCACAGTCGTAGCTGACTCCGATGTCGTTATCGGGACATTGTGGTGCCGTAGGTATCGTCTCCGCCTCTTAATTAAAAAGGTCTCAGGTTTATTTCTCCCAGCGGCCACTTACTCGCCTGTCATGGCTTATGAGGAATATCCAACATCTTAGGCACGGGAACGCGTTTATTTATTTATCTATTTATTTATTTATTTCGAGCAACCACAAAAGATCAAAAATAGTATGAAATAAACCGCCCACAAATGGCTGCTGAAAATAATAAATAAATAAACAAAAATTGAAATTACTGTACTGAGATATATCCCAAAGAACAGCTTCTTCACTCCTTTTGAATCATATATTCCTTCACGATGAACGATAACGTCCAGCGTGAGCCGGAGCAAACTACATGACCAATTAGCTCCCAATGATAATAAATAATCAACACATCAAATCCTTTCGTAAAAAAATAAACAAATAAATAAATGAAATAAACAAATAAATAAGCAAAAAAAAAAAAATGGTGTTTTATGGAACTACATATATAATTACTTGAAAAAGAGTACAGCCATTTTGAGACTTCGACTGCGTGCAATGCAAACGTGACGTAACTCCGTGGTCAGGCAAGGAGTCTGCTGTCGCGTTTAGAGACGAATCTTCCACGAACTCTACCCCAGTGTCAGGATAGCCAGAGCCTGTAACCATCACCAGTGGGTGTTGGGAACTGATCTCAGAACCTCCTGGGCATGACATAATAATAATAATAGTAATAATAAAATGATAAAATAATAAGAATAAAAATAATAAAATAATAATAATAGAAATAATCAAATAATAATAATAAAAATAATCAAATAATAATAATAAGTATAATAAAATAATAATAAAATAATAATAGAATAATAATAAAGATAACAATAAAATAATAATAAAATAATAATAAAATAATAATAATAATAATAATAAAAATAATTAATAAAATTCATAATAATAATGATAATAATAATAATAATACAACAATAATAATAAAATAAAAATAGAATATAATAATAATAATAATAATAATAATAATAATAATAATAATAATAATAAATATCAATAACAAAAATAATAATAATAAATATTAATAATAGAAATAATAATAATAATAAATATTAATAATAAAAATAATAATAATAATAACTATTAATAATAAAAATAATAATAATAATAAATATCAATAATAAAAATAATAATAATAATAATAATAATAATAATAGTAATAATAATTATAATAATAATAATATTGAAAATAGTAATAGTAATAATAGTAATAATAATAATAGTAATAATAGTAATAATAGTAATAATAATAGTAATAATAATAATAGTAGTAATAATAATAATAATAATAATAATAATAATAATAATAATAATAATAAGAATAATAGTAATAGTAGTAGTAGTAATAGTAGTACTAGTAATAGTAATAGTAATAATAGTAATAGTAATAATAGTAATAGTAATAATAGTAATAGTAATAATAGTAATAGTAATAATAGTAATAGTAATAATAGTAATAGTAATAATAGTAATAGTAATAATAGTAATAGTAATAATAATAATAGTAATAGTGATAATAGTAATAGTAATAATAATAATAATAGTAATAATAATAATAATAATAATAGTAATAGTAATAATAGTAATAATAGTAATAGTAATAATAGTAATAGTAATAATAGTAATAGTAATGATAGTAATAGTAATAATAGTAATAGTAAATATAATAGTAATAATAGTAGTATTAATAATAGTAATAGTAGTAGTAATAGTAATAATAATAGTAGTAATAGTAATAGTAATAATAATAGTAGTAATAGTAATAGTAATAATAATAGTAATAGTAATAATAGTAATAGTAATAATAGTAATATTATTTGTAATAGTTTTTAATAGTAATAATAGTAATAGTAACATTAGTAATAGTAATAGCAATAATAGTAATAGTAACAATATTAATAATAATAATAACTAATAATAATAATAATAATAATAATAATAATAATAATAATAATAATAATAAGTAATAATAATAATAGTAATAATAATAATAGTAATAATAATAATAGTAATAAATAATAATAATAATAATAATAGTAATAATAATAATAGTAATAATAATACCAAGTAATAATAATAATAGTAATAATAATAATAGTAAATAATAATAGTAATAATAATAATAGTAATAATAATAATAGTAATAATAATAATAGTAATAATAATAATAGTCAAATAATAATAGTAATAATATAATAATAATAATAATAATAATAATAATAATTATAAAAATAATTAATAATAATGATAATAATAGTAATAGTAGTAATAAATAGTAATAATAGTAACAAAATAATAATAATAGTAATAAATGATAATAATAATAATAATAAATATCAATGATAAAAATAATAATAATAAATATTAATAATAAAAATAATAATAAATATTTAATAAAAATAATAATGATAATAAATATTAATAATAATAAAAAATTATAATAATGATAATAATAATAACAATAATAATAATAACAATAATAATAATAACAATAATAATAACAATAATAGCAATAATAACAATAACAATAATAATAATAATAATAATAATAATAATCTTAGGTTCCATGAATTTGACCAAGATTGTCTTAGGAACACTATTCTGTCTACAAGCCCGAATAAAGTGTTTGACCTTAACAAAATATATGAAGGATGTCGCGGAGTAAGAAGAGGGCTTAAGGGTAGGTGGGCGGGAGTCAAATCCTTCAATCCCGTGGACATGATAACATAAGAATGGAGGAGAGTGCAAGAGACTATAAGGCCTACACTAGGCAGATCAATCTTACCAAATTTCATCCCTATCCATAAAGTTACTTAATCCTCTCTTAAAAGAACCAGTTGTTTCAGCGCTCACTACTAAATGGTTACTAAGTCTATTTCATTCGTTAACCACTCTATTGGTAAACCAGTTCTTGCCTATTTCCTTCTTAAACCTAAATTTGTCCAATTTAAAACCCATTACTACAAGTCCTGTCCTGCTGTCTTAATATGATGACCTTATCTGCACCACCCTTGTTAAAGCCCTTGACTCACTTGAATACCTTTATTTGATCACCCTGCACTCTTTGTCTTTCCAGAGAGTGTACGAGTATATCAGGATGCCTAAGCCTGTTTTTGTATAGCAAATTACTAGGCCCTTGTATAATTTTGGTCATTCTCCTCTGTATTGATTCTATTAATATCCATTCTATAGGACAGAAACAAAAAATGTACTGTACAGCCAAGGATGGGTCTAATTGTCGCCAAATAGAGTTTAGTTATTACTTCTATACATTATTTGTAACCGTCCTAATAATAAACCCTATTGTCCCGTTTGCCCAATTCCTAGCTTTAATGCACTGTTTTCTGGTCTGGACTCACTAACACTCAGTCCTTTTTACATTTTTTTTTTTTTTTTTTTAATGTGGCGTTATCTAAGATATACCTGTTAACTGGGTTGTGTAATCTTATGTTTAACACACTGCACTTTTGATATATTGAAGTCCATTGGCCATTTCTCTGGCCATGCAAACAACTTATTAAGATCCTCCTGCAGTACCCCAGCATCTTACTACGACCTAAAATGGCGTCTTATTTTAGTGCCATCCGCAAATTTACTAATATCAGTATTAATCCCATTGTCCAAGTCGTTTATATATATAATGAACAAAAAGAGACCCAAAACCGAGCCCTAGTGAACTTCACTATTAACACTACCCATTTGGATTTTACACTGTTAATGATGACCTGCTGCCCTTTGTCACTAATTCATGCTCTAATTCATTATCTGCCGCATTGTAGACATTAATGTAAAAGGATGATTGGTTATACACAACTATCCTTGGTGAAACCCATACTGTAAGTCACGAATCAGATTATGTCTCGCTAAATGTTCCCTGATAATTCCTATTAATGATTCCAGTTTTTTACTTATAACCGACGTCAAACTGTAGTTGTACGTAGGATATTTATCATTCTTTTTAAAAATAAGAACAACGTTTGCCTGCCCCTAAGAAATAGGTACGAATCCAGTGTCAACCAATTCACTAAGTACTTTCGTTAACTGCTCACCGATTTAAATTTTGCACTCTTAACACTCGGAAATTTTCGTCTGGACCCGGGGATTTTATAGTTTTAAGTTTATTTATTTGACTACATCTTCCTTGCTGTTGATGAAGCTGCATAGTATCTTTCTTCCCCCACTGAAGATTGGGTTGCAATCAGATACCACATCTAACCTCTCTTTTGTAAATACCAAGAGAAAGTATTAAACGCTTCGCTCATTTCCTTCCTCTGTATCTATCAAGACGCCTTTATCGGGTTAAACTGAACCTATCTTTTCCTTACTTCTAGTTTTGTAAGACGAAAGAAAATTTGTGTCAGATCCCATTTGTCTGGCAACCTTGATTCCGTAGTTACCTTTCTCTCTGCGCGCGTACTTCTTAACCAGTCTTACCAAGTCAGGTGACAGTCACTAGTGGCCAGTGAGCCTCAAACTCGGACCTGCATAGTTATGAGGCATGACGGAAAGCAATGCGCCACGACAATCGGTCCTCAGGTACATACACAATTCGATTGCGTCAAGCGTGTCCGAGTTCTGTTTTCCGTTCACGCGGCGCATAAGAGAGAAAGAAAACGGGGGAAGGCGCAACGCTCGTCACTTTTGCATGATGGTAGATGCATGACAACATCACGAGTGTGTGTAACTGTGTGTGTGTGTGTGTGTGTGTGTGTGTGTGTGTGTGTGTGTGTGTGTGTGTGTGTGTGTGTGTGTGTGTGTGTGTGTGTGTGTGTGTGTGTGTGTGTGTGTGTGTGTGTGTGTGTGTGTGTGTGTGTGTGTGTGTGTGTGTGTGTGTGTGTGTGTGTGTGTGTGTGTGTGTGTGATGAATAGGGGGTTTATACGCGCTCACATAATCTTTTTTATTGATTATTTAACATTTACTTAATTTGTCCACTTCCACATTTATCTATTTTATTTATTCATTTATTTGTATATTTCATTTATTTGTTTATTTACCGCACTACTCGAACGAGTTCCATTTAGTCACACGGTCACTAATCTAAGCGTAACATCATCTTTCAGCATGATCTGCCTATATAAACACAGTTCGAAAATGTCAATGACAAGGAAAGTTTCGTATGTTTATCGAAGGTAGCAAGCAAATAGATAATAAATACAATCAGGAAATCTCTAGACAGCCAGCGGGGTGACCTGTCCGAGTTTACAACTTGGAGTGTATAATTGTAAGGTTCGAGCGGTTTGTAGACAGCTTACTGAAGAAGAGAGTCGGTCGAAACATATAATTAAGCAATAAAGGAGTTCCAGCCCATCCTCGCTTGTTCTTCCTCCACCCACACTCTCATATACAGTATATGTGTGTGTATTCATATATATGTTCATAGTAATAACTTTACATTAATACATACGGATGAATATTTTCATTGTCATTAATGATGATAATAATAATAATAATGATAATAACAATAATGATAATAATAATAACAATAATAATAACAATAATAATAATGATACTAGTAATAATGATGAATAGTTATGATACTAATAAGAACACCAATAATCAACAAATAAAAAAAATTAATAAATAAATTTACAAACTCCCTAATATGCAAACAAAACAAAAACAATCACCCCGCTGACCGACATGACAACACAATAATTAGCCTGTTTACCCATCCGAAACAGTACTACACTCAGTCCCCTGAGCAGGAAGCTTCTCCATTCACTCACTACACGGTTGGCGGAGTTGGTTCTTCCTATTCGAAGATGCAGAGCAAGTGGCTGTCACCATTACCCAATGAGGGAGTGGAACTAGGTACTGACGTATGTAGTAGTTAGATTTGTTAACTAATTCGCTTATTAGTGATTTGAGTGCGTTTAACGATACCTCGTCTGTACTTGATATTCCTGATTGTGCAACAGGTTTCACTTATAAGTACTACAGTATCAGGCGTTTTCTTCGATGTTGTAGCAAGCGCGTTTTTTCACGTCAAACAGCTACGATATGAATAAGTTTGCGATGTCGTAAGTTCCTTCACATTGTAAATCTATGATCCGTATGTCAGCCATTGTCGTATTTAGAAGTGGAGGCAACTGTACAGCCAGACTCCAAAGTTCGATGACAACGTTGCGTTGTTGCTATTTTCTGATAGAATTGTGTTCCTTTGTATTACATACGAGAGAGGTGCGCACTCTTGTAGAACAAACAGACCAGCGAAATCTTACAAATATGTCGGAGCGCATAGATTTGACAGTTACTAAATACTAGATTATTCAAGCGATAAAAAATACCATGTTGAATAACTTATCCTCCTCCCCTCCTTTCCCTCACTCGCACACCCTTCACCGGAAGTATCCCGCTTCCGGTCCAATGGTATATAAGCGGTGGTATTCGCTCAAATCGTCATTTCTCGCTTGATCTCTTGATAAAAACTAGATGAGACGATTGGTGTGAAGTGATCACCCTTTTAGCCTACATTACGTGTCTGATATACATTGCATTACTTTACTTATATTTGTACTTATTACTTATTCTGATGCATGTTGTCCCATCCCCACCTGCCCATTCCCTTTTGTGTTGATTGCCTGTAAAATATTTTTTTCGTTTACTATTTTATCGCTAGTATTCCGGAACTTTGTTACCTTTACTTCTAGTCTTACGAATTATCTAGGCCCTGACCAGATAGTTCAGTCCTACAGTGGCTTCTAGAAGTGAGCTGGTTCTTAAGCACTTAGACGTTATAGCGTAACGTTCCTTCGACAAAACTTGTAATTTCTGCCATTTAACAAATGTGTAAAAATAGTAACGTCCTCAAACATAAAGAGATAACAATTTTGTACAAGCATAGAATTCATCTTTGTTTTTCACCATTTTTTTTTTTTTTTTTATTCGTCGATTCCGGAAACCATGAAAGTACTTTCTTTGTTTATAGAATTCTTATATTTTTTTTTTTATCTTAAATTAATCAATTTCAAGTATCTCTTACATGATTGAAATTAATACTACAATTAAACAAGGAAGAGATATGGGATTAACGGGGAAAGGGTCCTAGTAACTAGAAAAAAAAAAAATTTCCCCTTATTCCATTTCGAAGGTGAAAATTTAAGAGACAATTTTTTTGTATAAAAATTAATAATTTGTGACATTTAAATAAAAATGTAAAATCTTGTAAAAGTGCAATAGCTATGGCATATGATAAAAAAAAAAAAAATCGTCCGAGATTACGTGCACTTTTCAAGTTTAACCATAATTCATACATAGATGGTCCCTACACAAATTTTGATTGACGCATCGGTAGTCTGACCCACCAAGAGTTTTTCACCACAACAAAAATCAGATTCTTTGATTTTGTTTTTTCTATTCAAGAAAACCAAAAATGAAAGCCAAATACTAAATAGCAAAATGGTATCACATACTCGTAAAAAAAAAGTAAGACGTTTAAACTACGGCGTCGGTCAAGTTTTACTCGTGACTATTTTTTTTTTTGGGGGGGGGTGACAGCAGACAATTTCGTTTAGATGAAGTGGGAAGGATCGTAGTAATAAGACTAAAGGAATTGGATACTGTCTTAACGGAGAATCCTAACCCACATAATACATGAACCAGCTTCCCCTTAGAGCTATAAATGAAACATTCTCATAATCAATTGAGCATAACAGAAGTGCCTGTCCATCCACTCTGCACAGCGAAAGGATGACATGTTTTACTGGACAAGATTACAAGTCCAGAACCGGAGTAAAATGACTAAGTGTAAGATTTGTATTTAGTTATCTACATTGGTTGTTTGGTGAGGCAAACGAGGTGAAAGTCCGTCCTTTTTAATGTCTCAGTCTTCTCTCCTTTACGAACATGGAGCAACCTCCGAGGAAAACTCAGGGAGTTGACAAATTCTATTTACAGATTTTATTTACAAATGTTGACATATGCTAATCGGAAAAGGTTGGTAGAGTTGGACGGAGATGTCTATTGTTTTGTCAGGTGTTTGGGCGTGGTCCGAAACGCCTGGCTCAGCTGCTCTACGGTAAGGTTCCGATGGAGGGTCCCTTGGGAATCAGTCCGAGCATAATGCAGGGTCCTTTGAGAGTTTGTCCTGAAGACATTGGAGTTCTCTGTCACTCCATATGCGTGGCGTGTGCACGCCAGAACATCTAAAGGATTCACTCTTCCTTTCAATCATCTTGCAACATAAGCACGGTAAACGAAAAAAAGACGAGGTATCTCCCGCCTGAGTAAAATCAACCATAGCCGTAGCACCCTTAAGCCCCGGGTTCGAGTCCCGCACTGTCTCTGTCCTCCCCGGAGTGACGAAATGCGCCGCTGTGGGGAGAGGACCTTCTCCCTCGAGCCATTACTCTCCTCCCTTCCTTTCTTTTGGGGGCCTCATTAGGTACATCGAGCTATTGTTCTCGAGTCTCCCTGATTGCAAAACTAAAGTCCTCCCAGGGCCAGGGAGCTGGCGGGAGAGAGAAGGGTGTTTGTGTTGCGTAGTGGAGACTGTACAGGGATGGGTAGTGGTGGTGATGATGATGGTGGTGATAGTTTGTGTTGTTTGTTAGTGGTAATTTGTGTGATGATGGCGGTAGTGGTGATAGTGTGATGAATGACGGAGAGGATCGCACCATATACATCCAGCATCAACTGAATTGATAGACGTTCCAAAAGACCAGTGTAGAAACCGCATCATTACACCATTTGTGTGTATTATTTTTTCTCTGTCCCCTTTCACTCTCTTTTGCCTCTATGTGTTCTTTTGTGCCATAATAAAGAAAACAATAGCAAATTCTCATCTAAATGCTATTTAATTCTATTCCCGAGGTGCCTATTGTATAACAATGAAGCTGACACCTATGACTATAGGGACGAAGACATGTAGACAAATTTAGCAAGATGATTGGAAGCTTCTCTTCTCACTCTAGTTGGAGCTCAATTACGTCACGCAAGTACTGTCACGAACCTCTGGACGTCCCGTGACGTCACGCAGTTACGTCACTTCCATTGATGGAAATCCTATCCGACAATTTCCTTCGTCTCTTGTCGTTGTCGTCGACATGTTTTCGAGAAAATTTACATACCTTTTAGTCATGCTTTTTTTTTTTTTTTTTTTTTTCTTTTGAACTCTTCAATAATGCGGTGTACTGAATATGTCTACTATGGGAAAGGGCGGATGAAAATATTTTATATTGCATTTATTTTATTTCGTTATACCAATTTTATTTTGTTTTATCTTAATTTCTTCTACTTGTTTGTATAATTTCATTTTATAAATTTAACCTTATTTTATTCTATCTTACTTCATTCTATTTCATTTCAATTTGAGGTAACAGAAGGAAAAATCGAGGTGTCACGTCGACGCAGGTCTTTATTGAATGGACTCCGGATGGAATCCGAAGCATGAGGGCCTATTGCTTGCTTCTAACAGACTATGAGAGGAACATAGACCAAATAGAATCCTATTCCAACTGTGGTCCGCTCTATAGTTATTTTTCCTTTTTTTTTTATCAAATTGTCAGGCATTCGCCACAAAAGCGAGACACGGTAATGGACCTGTTGATGACGAAGGATTCTTCCATGCCGCGGAGACCTTGATGCCATCTCGACTCTCGGTTTTCACTGTCATTTCATACCGAGGGAGAAACCTGTCAGAAGACACCCGGTGACGTCATTCGGAGTAAAGAGGCGTTCAGATTTATAACGCTTCGTGACCAGGCGTCAGAGAGATTATTCAGGAGGAGAGAGAGAGAGAGAGAGAAGAGAGAGAGAGAGAGAGAGAGAGAGAGAGAGAGAGAGAGAGAGAGACAGAAAGAGGGAGAGACACAGAGAGAGGGAGAGATAGAGAGACAGAGAGAGACACACACACACACTCACACACACACACACACATAGAGAGAGAGAGAGAGAGAGAGAGAGAGAGAGAGAGAGAGAGAGAGAGAGAGAGAGAGAGAGAGAGAGAGAGAGGGCACACCGTGCTAAGCCGAAATCTTTCGTATTAGTACACCGATTCGCTTGTCGGCTTACTATCAAACATCCTTCTGGGATATAAAAGTACTCATTCACTCACTCACTCCTATAGCTGGAGACCCAGAAGTTTCTACTTCCGCCAATCTTGTGCCATCAATCCTCTGGCTTTTCGATATTCCTGAGCTCTAAATTGTTCTTGATATTATTGATCTACCTCTTGCGTGATCGTCCGAGTGGTCTTCGTCCTTTAGGTACTCAGAGTCCTTATTCTACATTTATTGTGTAACTAACGAGGTTCTGACAAACGAAACATGGTGGATTTGTTCTTAAGAGAGTCAGCAGTTTAATTTTTAAACGCAGATTTATAACCAAAACGAAATACACACACACACACACACACACACACACACACACACACACACACACACACACACACACACACACACACACACACATGGTGTCCTGAGGGAGCCTAGGGTTAATGTAGCCCATGAATGTATAAATTCTTCTACGAGAGAACTCTCAAGGAACACAAGCCTAATAATGTCTTGCGTAGGGGGTGCGGTGACGAAAGAGTATAAATAATAAAAAAAAAAAACTCTTTTTTCCTATCTGGATGGTGGGAAGAAGACAGCTACATATACATAAATGTCTGGGAACCATGAGGTCGTAGAAAGGGTGTAAGGGAACGACATGAGAAAGAATCACAGGTAAGACTCAGTTTTTTATGACTTCTATTAGCGTTTTTTTTTTAGAATCCTGAGCACAAAAAATAAAGAAATGTGTATTCTGTATGTTTATAAAAAGGATTTAGGATACGTGCATTCTCACGCGGTTTTAAGTTTAGAGTTTCGTGGGTTTTTTTTTAATCATGCGCGACTATCAAATGACAAGGTGTTCACCTTCTCTGTTTTAACCGTTTTTCTTAAGAATATCCTTTAACATAATTAAGATTACAATCAATGGGTCACCATGACAACGCCAGCCCGAAAGAAGACCTTATGGTCCATAATGAGGTCGAAAAGAAAAAAAAAAAATATATATATATATATATAAATATATATTTATAAATATATATATATAAATATATATATATATATATATATAATAATATATAACAGACGGTGGGTTAGAGTTTCTCGCCTGCCACTACGGCGGTCCGGGATCGAATCCGGCCCAGGGCTGAAATAATTTCAGTATCCACTGCGCTGCGGGATGTTACTCCAACTCTCATGGGCGGGGACTTGGAGGTGTGTGTGTAAGGTCACAGTATTACCCATAGATCGGTCATACGAGCTCTGAGCTCTCATCCGGGAGGTTAATAATTGTCAATCACGAGTCTAACACGTGATCCAAAGACAATGATGAATCACATACTGCTTAGTATTCAGACAAATGTCTCCGAGATGTGTCACACTCTAACCACCTCGGAAGCGTGCTAGTCTCAGCATTCGCTTAGTTGTGGGTTCGAATCCCGAACGCCTCTCCGATTCCCAACAGTGACTGTCTACTACCTGTCCCAACTGTCCAAGTACATAGGGCCAGGGTGACGGCTTCGGCCGCAGCTACTCAGTGCCTCCTGGTGTATTAGTCTCCTTATCTTGATATACCATCGTCTGACGTTTGATGCAGGTTTGCCAGATTCTGAAACACAATATTATCGTACAACTATTCCATAAACATCGAAAATTATCGTACAAATCGTACGGAATACAGAAAAGTATCGTACAAACTGTACGATAAAGAGGAACACTATCGTAATTAGTAAAGAGGGTTAAATAATCGTATAATGAACGATAATTATCGTACGAATGGCATCCACGGATTGATGTGGTTAGTTACATAATGGTAAATGGTCATCATCCGTAAGATAAGTATTTAAAGAAATCTCATATCTCTATGGACTTATTATTGAATTTCTCGTCCGCCATGACATAAATTATATACAATTGATATTTTATTACTTTGTACATTTTATACAATTATGTCACACTCAGATGCTTTTTACAATATAAGGGCTATCCTTGTATGTGGCAATAACATTTACAATACATAATTTCATTAACACAGACACACACAATGTTTTGACCAAGATTAGTAAATTTTATTATACAACACTGCTATATGCGTTAAGGGACACTGCAGTAGTGGCGTGTTGCCACACGTTGACTACAATATACTCGGTAGACTATTCCCATGAAGAAAGGAGAAGGCGAAGGAAGTGGAGGAGATGAAGATGAGAGGGAATAAAAAACGAGGAGAAGAAGGAAGAGGCAGGCAAGAGAGAGGAAGACAAAAGAGAAGGAAGACGAGAGAGCGGGGACAGGGAGAGAATAAGTAGGAAGAGAAAGAAGAGAAGATGGAGGAGAATGATGAAGAGTAGGAAAGGAAGGGGGAGGAGAGGAAGAGGAAGACAAAGAGGAGGAGGGGGAACTGGGAGAGAGAGGAGGTAACGAGAACGAAAAGGATGAGAAGAAGTAGAGAGACTTCAGAGAAGAAAGGGGAAACCATAAAAAACTAAATACAAAAAGGCAAGAGACAGAAGATAGAAGAGCATTTAACTGCAAAAAGTGGACAGTAGCGGACACACAAGAGAAGAAAAAAGCTTAGAGTGTAATAGAGAGGATAAAATCTGAGAGGAATGACAGTGAAGGCGTAAGGGGAAGAATGGAAATAAAACGAGAGGAAAAGAGACCGTAAGGAGTAGGATACAAGAGAAACGAAAGACAGGAAGGAATGATGGCATGGGAGAGAAGGGAGAACAGGTGGAGAGGAGGTAGGGTGGGTAGACGAAGAAGCGGAAGGAGAACAAGGAGAGGAGGGAGAGCAGGGGGAGAAGAGGAATAGGTCTACCCCGTCAGTCTCCCAGGGATACACCCAATTCATCACCACTATCTCTAGGTAGAAGCGACTTGAACGCGCCCACATATCTCGTGAACGCAACCCACCCCTTAGTGGTCATATTTTCCTCTCTGATTGCCATAGTATCTCAGTTGGCATTCGGAGGCAAGCCAGTTTACTTGTTTGACAATCATGATCGCTCCTACATTTCTTTGTTATCGTGCATATCTGTGTGTGTGCATGTGTGATTCACCGTGGTTTTGGATCACATGTTGGACTCATGATTAACAGCTATTTCCCTCCCAGAAGAGAGCTCAGAGCTCATATAAGACCAATCTATGGGTAATGGTGTGACCATACACACACACACACACACACCCAACTCCCTGCCCACAAAAGTTGGAGTAATGACACACAGTGCAGTGATACTGAAATTATTTCAGCCCTGGGCAGGATTCAAACCCAGACTGCTGTAGTGACAGTCGGACACTACCAACCGC
>NC_134789.1:54905117-54950765 GCF_046742065.1 Oratosquilla oratoria | reverse complement strand
TTAAGAAAAATCTATAAATATGTCAAAATAAATTGTTTTTAATATGCTTTTCTCTAAACATAATCAATGTATGATTGAATCGTCTGTTTGTTTCTGTTTGTGGTTGCTTGTGTTTTTTTCCTCTGTAAATAATTGTTTTTATTTTTCTTTAAAAATTTCTAGACCAAAATTGATAAATTAATTAGTAATATTAATTTTAATAATAATAATAATAATAACAATAATATATTAATAACAAAAATAATAATAATAATATATTATTTTATAATTAATAGAAATAAGAATAATAAATAATATTAATAAAAATAAATATAATAATAATAACTATTAATTTAATAAAATAATTATATTAATAACTATCAATAATTAAAAATAATAATATTGATAAATATCAATAATAATAATTAATAATAATAAATAATCCAATTATAAAAATAATAATAATAATAAATATTGATAATAAAAATAATAATAATAATAAATAATAATAGAAATAATAATAATGATAATACTAAATAATAATTACTTAGATAATAGTAAATAATAATAATAATAGTAATAATAATAATAATATTAGTAATATGTAATAGTAATAAATAATAAATAATAATAAAATAATAGTATAATAATAATAATAATAAATAATAATAATAATAATAACAATATTAATAATAATAATATACAAATAATAATAACAATAAATATTTATAACAAAAAATAATACTAATCAAATATTAATAATAGAAATAATAATAATATAAATTAAATAATAAAAATAATTAAAAATAAAAATATCAATAACAAAATATAATGAATAATATCGAAATAATAAAGATAATAAGGATAATAAATATGAATTATTAAAAATAATATAATAAATATTTGATAATAAAAAATATTAATAATAATAATAATATAATAATAATAGTAATAATAATAATGTAATAATAATGATAATAATATTGGTAATAATAATGATAATGATAATAGCAATTAGTAATAACAATTAGTAATAATAATAATAATAATAGTAATAAATATTAATAATAGTTGTAATAAATAATAATAATAATAGTAATAAACTAATAATGATAGTAATAAATATTTTAATTAATAATTTTAATAATAATAAATAATAATAATAAATTATAATAATTAATAATAATAATATCAATGTTAAAAATAATAATAATAAATATTAATAATAAAAATATAATAATAAATATTTAATAAAAATAATAATGATAATAAATATTAATAATAATAAAAAATTATAATAATGATAATAATAATAACAATAATCATTTAATAATTTTATAATACATAATAAACAATAATATAATAACAATAATAATAAACCCCCATAATAGCAATAATAATAATAACAACTTACAATATTAATAATTAATAATCTTAGGTTCCATGAATTTTACCAAGATTGTCGTTAGGGAACACTATTCTGTCTACAAGCCCGAATAAATGTGTTTGACCTTAACCAAATATGGTGATGGATGTCGCGGAGTTAGAAAGAGGGCTTAAGGGTAGGTGGGCGGGAGTCAAATCCTTCAATCCCGTGGACTTGATAACATAAGAATGGAGGGAAAGTGCAAGAGACTATAAGGCCTACACTAGGCAGATCAATCTCTTACCAAATTTTTCCCTATCCATAAAGTTACTTAATTCCTCTGCTTAAAAGAAACAGTTGTTTCAGCGCTCACTACTACATGGCTACTAAGTCTATTCCATTCGTTAACCACTCTATTGGGTAAACCAGTTCTTGCCTATTTCCTTCTTAAACCTAAATTTGGCCAATACAAAACCCATTACTACAAGTCCTTGTCCTTGCTGTTCTTAATATGATGACCTTATCTGCACCACCCTTGTTAAAGCCCTTGTCTCACTTGAATACCTTTATTTGATCACTCTGCACTCTTTGTCTTTCCAGAGAGTGTACGAGTATATCAGGATGCCTAAGCCTGGTTTTTTGTATAGCAAATTTACTAGGGCCCTTGTATAATTTTGGTCATTCTCCTCTGTATTGATTCTATTAATATCCATTCTATAGGACAGAAACAAAAAAAGTACTGTACAGCCTGGATGGGTCTAATTGTCGCCAATAGAGTTTTGTTATTTACTTCTATACATTATTTGTAACCGTCCTAATAATAAACCCTATTGTCCCGTTTGCCAATTTCCTAGCATTAATGCACTGTTTTCTGGTCTGGACTCACTAAAACTCAGTTCCTTTTTTACAATGTTTTTTTTTTTTTTTTTTAATGTGGCGTTATCTAAGATATACCAGTTAACTGGGTTTGTGTAAAATCTTATGTTTTAACACACTTGATCTCTTTTGATATATTGAAGTCCATTGAGCCATTTCTCACTGGGGCACAATCGCCTAAACAACTTATTAAGATCCTCCTGCAGTACCCCCAGCATCGTTACTACGACCTAACAATGGCTGTCTTATTACTCATTAGTGCCATCCCGCGCAAGAAATTTTTTACTAAATATCAATAATTAATCCCATTGTACTAAGCTCGTTTATATTATATAAATGAGACAAAAAAGAGACCCAAAACCGAGCCCATAGTACTCTTCACTATTAACACTACCATTTGGATTTTACACTGTTAATGATGACCTGCTGCCCTTTGTCCAACTAATTCATGCTCTAATTCATTATCTGCCGCATTCATGTAGACATTAATGTAAAAGGATGATTGGTTACTTTATCAACAACTATCCTTGGCGTGAAAACCCATCACTGCAAGTCACGGAATCAGATTTATGTCTCGCTAAAATGTTCCCTGATAATTGCGTATTCATAATGATTCCAGTTTTTTTACATAATAACGCGACGTCAAACTGTAGTTGTACGTGGGATATTTGATCATTTTCTTTTTAAAAATAAGAACAACGTTTGACCTGCCCCTAAGACAAACATAGGTACGAAATCCAGTTGTGTCAACCAATTCAACGATAGAGTAACTAGTTCGTTAACTGCTCACACACGATATTTAACACATTTCTTTGCACTCTTAAACACTCGGAAATTTTCGTCTGGGACCCGGGGATTTTTTCATAGTTTTTATAAGTTTATTTATTTTGACTGACATCTTCCTTGCTGTTGATGAAGCTGCATTAGTATCTTTCTTCCCCCCACTGAAAAGAATTGGGTTTTTGCAATGCAAGATACCCACATCTAACCCTCCTCTTTTGTAAGATACCAAGAGAAATGTATTAAACGCTTCGCTCATTTCCTTTCCTCTGTAATCTATTCAAGACGCCTTTATACGGGTTTTAAAACTGGAACCTATCTTTTCCTTACTTCTAGTTTTGTAAGACGAAAGAAAATTTTTGTCAGATCCCAATTTGTCTGGCAACCTTGATTTCCCTGTAGACTACTACCTTTCTCTTCTGCGCAGGCGTACTTCTTAACCAGTCTTATACCAAGGTCAGGTAGACAGATCACTAGTGGTGCCAGTGAGCCTCAAAACTCGGACACTGCATAGTTATGAGGCATGACGGAAGGAGAAAGCAATAGCGCCACGACAACAAGTCGGTCCTCCAGGGTTACATACACCAAATTCGATTGGCGGTCAAGTCGTGGTCCCGGAGTTCTGTTTTCCGTGTCACTGACAATATGCGGGCGATTAAGAGAGAAAGGATAAAAACGGGGGAGGCGGACAGGCCCGCAACACGCTTCGTCACTTTTGTCATGCATGGTAGATGCATGACAACATCACGAGAGTGTGTGTTAACTGTTGGTGTGTGTGTAGGTGTGTGTCGTGTGTGTGTGTTGTGTGTGGTGTGTCATTTTTATGACTGGGTATGTGATGTGTGTGTGTGTGATTGTGTGTGTGTGTTAGTGTTATTGTGTGTGTGTGTGTGTGTGTGTGTGTGTGCGTGTGTGTGGTGTGTGTGTGTGATTGTTGTGTAGTGTGTGTGGGTGTGTGTGTGGTGTAGAGATGTGGAGTGGATGAATAGGGGTTTATACGCGCTCAATCATAATCCTATTCTTTTTTATTGATTATTTAACACATTTACTTAATTTGTCCACATCTTCTCACATTTCATATCTATTTTTGATTTGATTCATTTATTTGTATAAGTTTCATCTTATTTGTACACTATATGTTACCAGCAACTACTACGAACGAGTTACCAATTTAGTCACAGACGGTCAACATAATCTAAGCGTAAACAACAGTCTTTCAGACACTGAATTCTGCCTATATAAAACACAGTTCGAAAATGACTCAATGACAAACAGGAAAAAGTTTCGTAACTGTTTATCGAAGGTAGCAAGCAAATAGATAATAAAATACAAATCAGGAAATCTCCAGACAGCCAGCGGGGTGACCTGTACGAGTTTACAACTTGGAGTGTGTTATTTAATTGTAAGAAGTATCGAGCGGTTTGTAGACCAGCCTTACTGAAGAAGGAGAGTCGGTCGAAACATATAATTATAGCAATATAATGGAGTTCCAGCCCATCCTCGCTTGGGTTCTTCCTCCAACCCCACACTCTCATATACAGTATATGTGTGTAGTATTCATATTATATGTTCATAGTAATAACTTTACATTAATACATACGGATGAAATATTTTCCATTGTCATTAATGATGATAATAATAATAATAATGATAATGATAACAATAATAATGATAATAACATTAATGATAATAATAATAACAATAATTAATAAATTAATCAACATTATAATAATGATGATGAATAGTTATGATACTAATAAGAACACCAATAATCAACAAATAAAAACAAAAATTAATAAATAAATTTACAAAACTCCCTAATATGCAAACAAAAACAAAAACAATCACCCCGCTGAGAACACGCCATGACAAACACAATAATTAGCCTGTGATTACCCATCCGAAACAGTACTAACACTTCAGATCCACCCTGAGCAGGACATGCCTTCTCTCCATTCACTTCAGCTACAAACACGGTTGGCGGAAGTGTGGTTCTTCCTATTCGAAAGATGCACGAGCAAGTGGCTGCTCACCATTACCAATGAGGGAGGTTGGAACTACGGTACTGGACACGTTTAATGGTAGTAGATTAGATTTGTTAACCTAATTCGGCTTATTAGTGATTTGAGTCGCGTTTCAACGCTACCTCGTCTGTACTTGATAATTCCTGATTGTGCAACAGGTTTCCTTACAATAAGTACTACAGTATCAGGCGTTTTCTTCGATGTTGTTAGCAAGCGCGATTTCATTTCAGCAGTCAAACAGCTAACGATATGACAACTAAGTTTGCTGATGTCGTAGAGCGTTCCTTCACCATATGTAAAATCGTATGAATCCGTATGTCAGGCCATTGTTCGTATTTAGAACGTGAGAACAGGCACGAATGTAAGCAGACAGACTTCCAAAAGGTTCGCGATGAACAACGTTTGCGTTGTTGTTTTGTAACGTAAATATTAGATATTACGTACTATGTGTAATTTTTGTTATAGAATTGTGTTCCTATTGTATTACATAACTATTGTTCATATTTCTTGTCTATGTATGTATTGTAACCAATGTTAAGCATGTAACGCCCCGTCCACTATATGTAATCTTGCCTACGTGCGGAGCGAGGTGCGCACTCTTGTAGATACAAACAGACAAGCGAAATCCTGCTGAATAGTTCGGAGCGCACCGATTTGACAGTTACCTTAAATAAATAGATTGTTCAAGCGTTAGTCGAGGGTCCTAAAACTACCCATGTCAGACGTGTTAACTTACCCTCATCCCCTCCTGTCACTCACTCGCACACTTCACCGGAAGTATCCCGCTTCCGGTCCAATGGTATATAAGCGGTGTGTATTCGCTCACTCGGTCGTCATTCTCGCTCTATTTGATCTCTTGATTAAAATACAAGTTTGGGACTTCATGAGGACGATTGGTGTGATAGTGATCACCCTTTTTTTTGCCTACTATTTCGTGTCTGTTATACATTGCATTACTTTACTTATATGTGTACTAATTACTTATTCTGAAGCATTAGTTCCTGATCTCTTTGTACTTAAGATACTGTACCATATTGTATTACTTTATCTTGTGGGTCTTATTTGAACGATAATGTCCATATTCTTATAATCATGTAACGGTCCCATTGACCCTACATGCCCATTTCTCTTTTGTGGTGATGTCCTGTAAATATTTTCCATTAATAATTTCGTTTACTAGTTTTAGCGCTAGTTTAATATTCCTTTCCTGGAATCTTCTTTGTTACCTTTACTTCTAGTCCTTAAGAATTATCTAGGCCCTGACCAGATAGTTCAGTCCTACAGTGGCTTCTAGAAGTGAGCTGGTTCTTAAGCACTTAGACGTTATACGTAACGTCTCTTCACATACCAGCCGCCCGTAACACTATTTCTGATAGAAGGTGGTTTGATCACATACTGACCAGAATCTTACAAATATGTCCGATAGTAATCAAATAGTACCACACTAAAGTATTACAAGAAAAAATACATGGAGAAAATATCCTTTCGCCCCTTTCCATGCCAATGAGGAGAGAGATATGGAGCAAAACTTGTAAATGGGCCATAGAATTCAAATGTGCAATACATGTAATCCTTCAACATCTTAAGAACAATTTGTCCCGTCCACCCCCCCCCCCCTTTTTTTTTTTTTTTTTTTTTTCGTCGATTCCGGAAACCATGAGAATATTTGGGCGCCAAGTCCGGGCGCTGCGGTCGACCCGGTACGCCGACTTACAACGTTTTGAATGATTAACATAACACGATCGTATCGAAACGTTTGTGCGCGCCACGAAGTACTTTCTTTGTTTATAGATTTCTTATTTCATTTATACGTTTATCTTAAATTATTTATCATCATTTCAAGTATCTCTTACTAACAATCGACACATTGAAATTAATACTACAAATAAACAAGGAAGAGATATGGAAATTACGGGAAAGGTCAAAGTAACTATTAGAAAAAAAAAGTTGTGATTTATTCCATTTCGAAGGTGAAAATTTAAGAGACAATTTTTTTGTATAAAATTAATAATTTGTGACATTTATAAAAATGTAAAATCTTGTAAAAGTGCAATAGCTATGGCATGTGATAAAAAACAAAAAAATCGTCCGAGATTACGTGCACTTTTCAAGGTTTAACCATAATTCATACATAGATGGTCCCTACACAAATTTTGATTGACGCATCGGTAGTTCTGACCCACCAAGAGTTTTTCACCACACAAAAATCAGATTCTTTGATTTGTTTTTTCTATTCAAGAAAACCAAAATGAAAGCCAAATACTAAATAGCAAAATGTATCACATACTCGTCAAAAAAAAGTAATGACGTTAAGAACTACGGCGTCGGTCAAGTTTTACTCGTGACTGTATTTTTTTTTTTGGGGGGGGGTGACAGCAGACAATTTCGTTTAGATGAAGTGGGAAGGATCGTAGTAATAAGACTAAAGGAATTGGATACTGTCTTAACGGAGAATCCTAACCCACATAATACATGAACCAGCTTTCCCCTTAGAGCTATAAATGAAACAGTTCTCATAATCAATTGAGCATAACAGAAGTGCTGTCCATCCACTTCTGCACAGCGAAAGGATGAACATGTTTACTGGACAGTAGATTACAAGTCCAGAACCGGAGTAAAGTGACTAAGTGTAGATTTGTATTTAGTTATCTACATTGGTTGTTTGGTGAGACAAACGAGGTGAAAGTCCGTTCGTTTTAATGTCTCAGTCTTCTCTCCTTTACCAACATGAAGCAACCTCCGAGGAAAACTCGGGGAGTTGCCAAAATTCTATTTACACATTTTATTTACAAGTGTTGACATATGCTGATTGGGAAAGGTTAGTAGAATTAGACAGAGATGTCTACTGTGCTGTGTCAGGTGCTTGGGCGTGGTCCGAAACGCCTGGCTCCGCTTGCTACGGTAAGGTCCGATGGAGGGTCCCTTGGGAATCAGGTCCGAGCATAATGCAGGGTCCTTTGAGAGTTGTCTGAAGACATTGGAGTTCTCTGTCACTCCATATGCGTGCGTGTGCACGCCAGACATCTAAAGGATTCACTCTTCCTTTCAATCATCTTGCAACATAAGCACGGTAAACGAAAAAAAGACGAGGTATCTCCCGCCTGAGTAAAATCAACCATAGCCGTAGCATCCCTTAAGCCCCGGGTTCGAGTCCCGCACTGTCTCCTCCCCGGAGTGACGAAATGCGCCGCTGTGGGGAGGGACCTTCTCCCTCGAGCCATTACTCTCCTCTTTCCCTTCCTTTCCTTTTGGGGCCTCATTAGGTACATCGAGCTATTGTTACCTCGAGTCTCCCTGATTGCAAAACTAAAGTCCTCCCAGGGCCAGGGATGGCTGGCGGGAGAGGAGAAGGGGTGTTTGTGTTGCGTAGTGGAGACGGTACAGGGATGGGTAGTGGTGGTGATGATGATGGTGGTGATAGTTGTGTTGTTGTTAGTGGTAATGGTGGTGTGATGATGGCGGTAGTGGTGATAGTGGTGATGATGACGGAGAGGGTGATGCTGGTGATGCACCATACATCCAGCATCAACTGAATTGATAGACGTTTCCAAAAGACCAGGTCTGTAGAAACCGCATCATTACACCATTTGTGTTTATTATTTTTTTCTCTGTCCCCTTTCTCTCTCTTTGCCTCTGTGTTCTTTGTGCGCTGCCATAATAAAGAAAACAATAGCAAATTCTCATCTAAAGCTATTATTCTATTCCCGAGGTGCCTATTGTATAACAATGAAGCTGACACCTATGACTATGGGGACGAAGACAATGTAGACAAATTAGCAAGATGAGGCAGTTGGAAGCTTCCTCTCTCTCTCTCGGGTAGTTGGAGCTCAATTACGTCACGCAAGTACTGTCACAAACCTCTGGACGTCCCGTGACGTCACGCAGTTACGTCACGTTCATTGTTAACGTGGAAATCCTATCCGACAATTTCCTTCGTCTCTGTCGTTGTCGTCGACGATGTTTTCGAGAAAATTACATACCTTTTGAGTCATGCTTTTTTTTCTTTCTTTTTTTTTTGTCTTTTGAACTCTTCAATAATGCGGTGTACTGAATATGTTCTACTATGGGAAAGGGCGGATGAAAATATTCTTTATATTTTGCATTTATTTTATTTCGTTATACCATTTTATTTTGTTTTATCTTAATTTCTTCTACTTGTTTGTATAATTTCATTTTATAAATTTAACCTTATTTTATTCTATCTTACTTCATTCTATTTCATTTCAATTTGAGGTAACAGAAGGAAAAATCGAGGTGTCACGTCGACGCAGGTCTTTATTGATGGACTCCGGATGGAATCCGAAGCATGAGGGCCTATTGCTTGCTTCTACAGACTATGAGAGGAACATAGACCAAATAGAATCCTATTCCAACTGTGGTCCGCTCTATATTTATTTTTCCTTTTTTTTTTATCAAATTGTCAGGCATTCGCCACAAAAGCGAGACACGGTAATGGACCTGTTGATGACGAAGGATTCTTCCAGGCCGCGGAGACCTTGATGCCATCTCGACTCTCGTTTTCACTGTCACTTTCATACCGAGGGAGAACCTGTCAGAAGACACCCGGTGACGTCATTCGGAGTAAAGAGGCGTTCAGATGTTATACGCTTCGTGATCCAGGCGTCAGAGAGATTATTCAGGTGTCAGGGGAGAGGTGAAGGTTGTGTGAGAGAGAGAGAGAGAGAGAGAGAGAGAGAGAGAGAGAGAGAGAGAGAGAGAGACAGAAAGAGGGAGAGACACAGAGAGAGGGAGAGATAGAGAGACAGAGACACACACACACATAGAGAGAGAGAGAGAGAGAGAGAGAGAGAGAGAGAGAGAGAGAGAGAGAGAGAGAGAGAGAGAGAGAGAGAGAGAGAGGGCACACCGTGCTAAGCCGAAATCTTTCGTATTAGTACACCGATTCGCTTGTCGGCTTACTATCAAACATCCTTCTGGGATATAAAAGTACTCATTCACTCACTCACTCCTATAGCTGGAGACCCAGAAGTTTCTACTTCCGCCAATCTTGTGCCATCAATCCTCTGGCTTTTCGATATTCCTGAGCTCTAAATTGTTCTTGATATTATTGATCTACCTCTTGCGTGATCGTCCGAGTGGTCTTCGTCCTTTAGGTACTCAGAGTCCTTATTCTACATTTATTGTGTAACTAACGAGGTTCTGACAAACGAAACATGGTGGATTTGTTCTTAAGAGAGTCAGCAGTTTAATTTTTAAACGCAGATTTATAACCAAAACGAAATACACACACACACACACACACACACACACATGGTGTCCTGAGGGAGCCTAGGGTTAATGTAACCCATGAATGTATAAATTCTTCTACGAGAGAACTCTCAAGGAACACAAGCCTAATCATGTCTTGCGTAGGGGGTGCGGTGACGAAAGAGTATAAATAATAAAAAAAAAAAACTCTTTTTTCCTATCTGGATGGTGGGAAGAAGACAGCTACATATACATAAATGTCTGGGAACCATGAGGTCGTAGAAAGGGTGTAAGGGAACGACATGAGAAAGAATCACAGGTAAGACTCAGTTTTTTATGACTTCTATTAGCGTTTTTTTTTTTAGAATCCTGAGCACAAAAAATAAAGAAATGTGTATTCTGTATGTTTATAAAAAGGATTTAGGATACGTGCATTCTCACGCGGTTTTAAGTTTAGAGTTTCGTGGGTTTTTTTTTAATCATGCGCGACTATCAAATGACAAGGTGTTCACCTTCTCTGTTTTACCGTTTTTCTTAAGAATATCCTTTAACATATTAGTTACAATGGGTCACCATGACAACGCCAGCCGAAAGAAGACCTTATGGTCCATAATGAGGTCGAAAGAAAAAAAAAATATATATATATATATATATATATATATATATATATATATATATATATATATATATATATATATATAACAGACGGTGGTTAGAGTTCTCGCCTGCCACTACGGCGGTCCGGGATCGAATCCGGCCCAGGGCTGAAATAATTTCAGTATCACTGCGCTGCGGGATGTTACTCCAACTCTCATGGGCGGGGACTTGGAGGTGTGTGTGTAAGGTCACAGTATTACCCATAGATCGGTCATACGAGCTCTGAGCTCTCATCCGGGAGGTTAATAATTGTCAATCACGAGTCTAACACGTGATCCAAGACAATGATGAATCACATACTGCTTAGTATTCAGACAAATGTCTCCGAGATGTGTCACACTCTACCACCTCGGAAGCGTGCTAGTCTCGCATTCGCTTAGTTGTGGGTTCGAATCCCGCACGCCTCTCCGATTCCCAACAGTGACGGTTACTTGAGCCAAGTCCCTAAAGTAGATAGGGCAAAGGTGACGGCTTCGGCCGCAGCTACTCAGTGCCTCCTGGTGTATTAGTCTCCTTATCTTGATATACCATCGTCTGACGTTTGATGCAGGGTTGCCAGATTCTGAACACAATATTATCGTACAACTATTCCATAAACATCGAAAATTATCGTACAAATCGTACGGAATACAGAAAAGTATCGTACAAACTGTACGATAAAGAGGAACACTATCGTAATTAGTAAAGAGGGTTAAATAATCGTATAATGAACGATAATTATCGTACGAATGGCATCCACGGATTGATGTGGTTAGTTACATAATGGTAAATGGTCATCATCCGTAAGATAAGTATTTAAAGAAATCTCATATCTCTATGGACTTATTATTGAATTTCTCGTCCGCCATGACATAAATTATATACAATTGATATTTTATTACTTTGTACATTTTATACAATTATGTCACACTCAGATGCTTTTTACAATATAAGGGCTATCCTTGTATGTGGCAATAACATTTACAATACATAATTTCATTAACACAGACACACACAATGTTTTGACCAAGATTAGTAATTTTATTATACAACACTGCTATATGCGTTAAGGGGACACTGCAGTAGTGGCGTGTTGCCACACGTTGACTACAATATACTCGGTAGACTATTCCCATGAAGAAAGGAGAAGGCGAAGGAAGTGGAGGAGATGAAGATGAGAGGGAATAAAAAACGAGGAGAAGAAGGAAGAGGCAGGCAAGAGAAAGGAAGACAAAGAGAAGGAAGACGAGGAGAGCGGGGACAGGGAGAGAATAAGTAGGAAGAGAAAGAAGAGAAGATGGAGGAGAATGATGAAGAGTAGGAAAGGAAGGGGGAGGAGAGGAAGAGGAAGACAAAGAGGAGGAGGGGGAACTGGGAGAGAGAGGAGGTAACGAGCACGAAAAGGATGAGAAGTAGAGAGACTTCAGAGAAGAAAGGGGAAACCATAAAAAACTAAATACAAAAAGGCAAGAGACAGAAGATAGAAGAGCATTTAACTGCAAAAAGTGGACAGTAGCGGACACACAAGAGAAGAAAAAAGCTTAGAGTGTAATAGAGAGGATAAAATCTGAGAGGAATGACAGTGAAGGCGTAAGGGGAAGAATGGAAATAAAACGAGAGGAAAAGAGACCGTAAGGAGTAGGATACAAGAGAAACGAAAGACAGGAAGGAATGATGGCATGGGAGAGAAGGGAGAACAGGTGGGAGAGGAGGTAGGGTGGGTAGACGAAGAAGCGGAAGGAGAACAAGGAGAGGAGGGAGAGCAGGGGGAGAAGAGGAATAGGTCTACCCCGTCAGTCTCCCAGGGATACACCCAATTCATCACCACTATCTCTAGGTAGAAGCGACTTGACGCGCCCACTATCTCGTGAACGCAACCCACCCCTTAGTGGTCATATTTTCCTCTCTGATTGCCATAGTATCTCAGTTGGCATTCGGAGGCAAGCCAGTTTACTTGTTTGACAATCATGATCGCTCCTACATTTCTTTGTTATCGTGCATATCTGTGTGTGTGCGTGTGTGATTCACCGTGGTCTTGGATCACGTGTTGGACTCGTGATCGACAGCTATTTCCCTCCCGGAAGAGAGCTCAGAGCTCATATATGACCAATCTATGGGTAATGGTGTGACCTTGCACACACACACACCCAACTCCCCGCCCACAAGAGTTGGAGTAAGAACCCACAGCGCAGTGATACTGAAATTATTTCAGCCCTGGGCAGGATTTGAATCCGGACTGCCGTAGTGACAGTCGGACACTACCAACCGCACGCGCGTATGTATTCACCTCGGATCTGCTGCAGTCTCTGTCTGTGTGTGTGTGTGTGTGTGTGTGTGTGTGTGTGTGTGTGTGTGTGTGTGTGTGTGTGTGTGTGTGTGTGTGTGTGTGTGTGTGTGTTACTGAGCTACAGCTGACAACGAAACAGAACAAAACCTCAGGACGAAAACAAAGACCAACAGACACTTCCTACTGGTTTACAGGTGATGAACATACATACATACAAACATTATTTCCTCAAGACTGGTCTCTGTATTCATTACGTCACACACCCATGGGACTGCTTTCGTTCCACACTGAACATTTTTGAGCTGGAGATTGCAATCAGTATAAAAAAAAAAAAAAAAAATCTTGAACTTTGGTGCTGGTACAGAGTCAAAAGGGAAGTGGATCAGAACTTTAGTATCACACTGTGTCCTGGCGGTCCATATACGCCTTGACAGCACTTCGGGGTCAGCGCGCCCTGAGTGTCCTAATACCTTACGGCCCTGTGACGTAAGACCGAGAATGGAGTCTCTTTTTTGCGACGACACATCTCCTTGCAGACGGCGTGACGCGCCATCTCGCTTATTATAAGAACAAAACGAAGACACTTCCTCCACTTTCACTCATCGTTGGCTGAGCGGGCGGGGCCGCGGCACCAAAGACGTACTTTACTATTGGGGACTCCCAAACCTGGCCCAGTAGTTACTATACAAATATACCCTTCGTTGTACCAGTAAGACTCTACCAGAATATTATAAAAGGAACGCTGTATATTTATATATATATATATATATATATATATATGTATATATATATTTATATATATATGTATATATATATGTATTTATATATATATATATATATATATATATATATATATATATATACATATATATATGTCTGTAGAGTTATGGTAAGTTATTGTCTGGTATTTAAAGAATATATTCTTGCTAATACCAGACGATTTTATTCAATTTAGAGCAACTTATAATACCAAACAAGTACAAATTTCGTGCCTCATTCTGGAGATTGGTGGGAGTGAGGGGTGGCAGTACGGGTAGGAGTGACACAGAAGAAGAAAGTCGAAATAGGTGTCAAAACGAAAAGAAAATGAACAAGAAGAACTTGGAAGAAAAGGGAAAAAATAGAACAACAACGGGTAAAGGAGAGAGAAGATGGAGTAAGGATTGATAAAGGCTGGAAAGGAGAAGGATGTGGAAAAAGGAAGTAGGTACAAAGGAAGTTGATGAGGGTTGGAGCTGTCAGGCGAGCGAGCGCGCGCGAACGACCTCAAGTGCGTGATCCGATGTGACACCGCTGGTTCTAGTAACTGGTTTTACCTCAATCGTTTTGCTTATTAGCACATACATGCATAAAATGTGAGGCATCCTTCTATCTCCCTCTTTGCATATATACTGTAAACACACACACATACACACGCACACACATACAAACACACGAACACACACACACACACACACACACACACACACACACACACACACACATATATATATATATATATATATATATATATAAACATAAAATACATACGATATATCATTATATGTACAAATATATAGAAATATGCACGGTACTCTGGCAGTTACTCATTCAGATATACGCGTGCACACACACACACACACACACACACACACACACACACACACACACACACACACATACACACACACGCACACACACACACGCACACATACAACTAGAGCCATGTGTGAACATCAAAATATAAGTCAATATGCAAATTATTGGGTAAAAGTTTAAAGAGCAGATTCATTCAACGAGACATGAAATAATTACAAGAGCAAAAAGAAGAATTGGAAGTGTTGGACATGGAAAATTTGTCATAAAAAAAAAGTTATATATATATATATACATATATATATATATATATATATATATATATATATATATATATATATATATATATAAACATAGTTATTGAAGAGATGAATGAGTTATTAACGAAATGACATCTGATCCGACCCAAATTAGAGAATGCAGCAGTGGCGTGGTCCTCACATAAAAAAAAAAAAGTAAAAATATAAATGGAACCAAAATGGTACTCAGCCGGGCAAGCAAATCACGCAAGGAACAAATTAATTTAAAGTCAAGTTTGACCCATTGAGATATAATGTATAGACGGGGCTCCACGGCTGTAATTCTTTTCCTGTGTCTTACAATCAGGTAAACACAAACACACATACACACACACACACACACACAAACACAAAACCCAAGTGTACACGCATGCACGCACACAAACACATAAACACGCACACACACATTCAGTATCGCTGTGCTGCGAGTTGTTACTCCAACTCTCGTGGGGGGGGAGTTGGAGGTGACTGTGCGTGTAAGGTCACAGCATTACCCATAGATCGGTCATACGAGCTCTGAGCTCTCATCCAGGAGGGAAATAGCTGTCGATCACGAGTCCAACACGTGATCCAAGACCATGGTGAATCACATTCACACACACACACACACGCGCGCGCACATACATAGAATTGTTGTGGTTGAGTGTGAAATCATAGAGAAAAGCCACAGACGTCGACACAATCCCTCAACTCCCACTTAGGCCTGAGGCACGCCTAATGGACCATTTTCCTTCGCGTAGGAAAACAAACACAGACTTTCAAATATGTACCATTTGTATTTATTGGCATAAACCTGTTAAAAGTCATGTTATAACTAATCTATATAATGTTTGTTTTCTGGAAGAAGACGTGCAACCTTCTTCTGTAAATTAGGATAATACTTGGCTCGAATGAAGACGGCAGAAATTGATATTTATCTTCTTGATAATGTAGGATCTTTTTATGTCGACAAGATTTTTATCTATAAAATATTTATCGTCTTTGACAGACATATCTCTTGATTACCAGGTCATGACATTACGTGCCCATTATACCAGCGGGAAAATAATCTCTCCCGGAAGAAATTCAGTTATGACAACAAACTCAAAAATGTGTTTGACCCTCTACGACACAGAAGCTTACATCCGGCCGCTGCCCACTGACTCACCTGAATCATTTCGTTTATCTTCATCCAGGACAGTTCTATGTTTATATATACAGTATATATATATATATATTATATATATATATATATATGTATATATATATACATACATACATACATATACCACGGCTTTTTCCCCCTTCCAAGGGAGGTAGCCAAAAAGGGAAAGGCATAAAAACACTCCCACCCATTTCATCCCTACATACACTCCACACCCCTCCCACCCTCCCTCTCACCTGAGCACCTCCTGGATGACGGGTCATCCCTGCACCCTGCCCACCGCCCTGGGTCAGAAGCAGTGTCGCAAGACACAGCACATCCACAGCAAGGCCGCTTCATTTAATCGGCGACCCCCCCTCTCCGTCCCCCCTTGCATATAAGGAGAGGACGGGGAGAAAATCCCTTCGGGCTGCGTCAAAATTTACTCACACATACTAACCCACCCCCCACCCCCCTGCCCATTCCTCCTCATGCAATCACATCATCATCCATATACAACCATTCTCCACTCACCTCTGTCTTCCGTCCTCTCCCTTCCTTCCTCAACAGACATTCCCCTCTTCCCCAAAGCCCCCTTCACCCCATCCATCCACCTCATCCTAGGACGTCCCCTCATGTTCACTCCCTCCACATCTGCCTTCCATACCTCTTTTACTAGTCTTTCTTCGCTCATTCTTTCCATGTGTCCAAACCATCCTAATATTCTTTCATCAACCCTATCTCCCAAATCCTTTTTCACCCCTGTTCTCCTCCTCACCTCCTCATTTCTCACTCTATCCAGCCTAGTAACCCCCACCATACTTCTCAGACACCTCATCTCAAACACATTCAAACTCCTTCTCTCTTCTTCTCTTATGTTCCACGTTTCTGCCCCATACAGTGCTGTTGGCACAATCACTCCTTCATACAGTCTCCTCTTTGCATCCATTCCCAAATGTCTATTCCTCATTACACTCTTTAATCCACCAAGGCATTTACTCGCTTCTCTCAATCTACATTCTACCTCCACCTTCACTCCACCTTTTCCTGCTACACTTGCACCCAAGTATCTAAAACTATCCACTTCCTCCAGTCGCTCTCCCTTAATGTTCACTTCCAGTCTACTGCCACCTTCACCCCTTGTACATCTCATCACCTTACTTTTACCTACATTTATCTTTAGCTTTCTTCTATCACATACTCTCCCAAACTCTGCCACCAGCTTCCTCAATCCCTCCTCTGACCCTGCCACAAGCGCAGTGTCGTCCGCAAACAACAGCTGGCTCACCTCCCACTTTTCTCCATTTTCTTTAACCATCTCCAATCCCTGACCCACTACCCTAGCATTCACCTCTCGCACCACCCCATCCATGTATAAGTTGAACAGCCAGGGCGACATAACGCATCCTTGACGAAGTCCCACCTTTACCTCAAACCACTCACTCTCTCCATTTCTAATCCTGACACAAGCTCTACTACTCTCATAAAAACTCTTGACAGCTCCCAAAAGCTTTCCTCCTATCCCATAAATCTGCATAACCTCCCACAGTGCCTTTCTGTCTACCCTATCATAAGCCTTTTCCAGATCCATAAAAGCCCAAAAAACATCCTTCCCCTTTCCTATAGCTTTCTCACATATCTGTCTTACCACAAAGATCTGATCTACACAACCTCTACCTGTCCTAATATATATATATATACATGTATATATATTTATATTTATATATATATATATATATATATATATATATATATATATATATACATATACATATGTACGTGAAGATCTGGAGTCTGGGATCGATATCGGAAAAGTGTAAACATCAGACTTAATTAAAGAGTTTATTTGCCCGACATTTCGATTCCCGACCAGGAATCGTCTTATACCCCCTGAAGACGATTCCTGGACGGGAATCAAAACGTTGGGCAAATAAACCCTTGAATTGAATCTGGTGTTTACGCTTTTCCGATATATATATATATATATATATATATATATATATATATAAATATATATATATATACATATATGTATATACATATATATATACATATATGTATATACATATATATGTATATGTATATAATATATATATATATATATATATATATACATATGTATGTACATATGCATATATACATATATGTATATATACATATATATAGCAGATAATTTTCAGGCCGTCGCGTGTAGGACTCGAACCTACCGCTCAGAGGCTACCGGGCAGTGCCTTAACCCCCTCGTCTACAGAAGGTATAAAAATTTTCTGAAACGCTAGTGGTTCCCGAGATTAGGAAAGACCGCTGTCTGCGACCCCATTTCCTTTTTCGCCAGAGATCCGACCTCACTCATAGCAGTGGGTAAGGACCGGAACGAATCCCTTTCCGGTCCTTACCCCCTGCTACGAGTGAGGCTGGATCTCTGGTGAAAAGGAAATGGGGTCGTAGACAGCGATCTTTCCTAATCTCGGGAACCACTAGCGTTTCAGATATTTTTGTACCTTCTGTAGCCGAGCGGACTAAGGCGTTGCCCAGTTCGAGTCTTACACGCGACGGTCATAAAAATTCTGATTAATGTCGCTGTCCTCGAGCGAATTTCACACACACACACACACACACACACACACACACACACACACACACATATATATATATATATGTGTGTATATATATATGTGTGTGTGTGTGTGTGTGTGTGTGTGTGTGTGTGTGTGTGTGTGCGTGTGTGTTTACTGATTTTCCTACTGAGTGCATTGCTCTATGTCTGTTACCCGTCCCTTTCCTAAAAAATTAAGTCAATATATTTACAAAAGAAGACACATTATAACCTCCTCACTTGAGTTACACACACAGTGTAGAACAGACTTCTTAGATTCAATGATACTCTGACCATAAGCAGGAAAGGGCGCCCTGCTTCGGAGTCCCTTTACTCGTCAAATGTAGACTAGTCCTTGGAGCGTCTTCATCTCCTTTTTTTTCTTCTTCTTCTCTATAGAATATTTCATTACTGCGTTTTGATAGCTGACATTTTCCATGTGTAATTTAAATCGCCTTCTACTCACTGACATTTTGTTGTTCTTTGGAATCAATCACAAATCTACTTCATTACCCATTGATTGTTAACAAGAATTTAAGCAAAGACTATGTTTTTGAAAGTAGTGAGAGAGAGGTGAGAGGAAGTTGAAGGAGGAGGAGGAGGAGGAGGAGGAGGAGGAGGAGAAGGAGGAGGAGGAGAAGGAGGAGGAGGAGGAGGAGTAGGAAGAGAAAGAGGAGGAGGATTTTGACATGGGTTTTTAGTGACGGTAATGGTGGTGATGATAGCGAGGAGAGTGATGTGGAGTCAGGGTGAGGAACTGGAAGAAGTAGAAGTGGAGATACGGCGGTCATCTTCAGTATTGTCACCAGCCACTTTGTCCCGCTCACTTCCGTCCCTTTCCTCCACCTTTCCACAGCTTCCTCCGAGAACAACAAAAAGTATTAAAGGATTACAAAGGATTACAAAGGATTACAAAGGCGGAGCATGCCGACAGGAGACCTTTTGGTCCATATCTAGGTCGGATGCGAAAATAATAATAATAATAATAAAATAATAAATAAAAAATATAATATTGTAAATAACAAATAAAATACATAAATAAATGCATAGGCATAGTTGAATAATAAACAAACAGGTAAATAGTAGATAATAATATATTGACATATAACTAATAATAAATGAAAATCAAACAGACAAATGATAACAAAACAAAAACAAATAATATAAAATAAATTATAATCATTACAGCATCTTGCTTAGGTGTTTATCTAAATGATTCTTAAAGCTTCGAACTGAACTCCATTGCACTACCTGTGCAGGAAGTTTATTCCATTCATTAACTACACGGTTGGCAAAGTTGTTTCTACCTACTTCCAAATTGAATCTATTTCCGGACAGTTTGAGACCATTGTTTCTTGTCTGATTCTCATTCAATGTGAAAATTTGGTCACTTTTGATGTTGTCAATTCCCTTTAAAATCTTAAAGACCTGTATCAAGTCACCTCTGAGTCTACGCTTTTTTAGGGAAAACAGATTCATATGTTTTAGTCGACTTTTGTATGATTTATTTTTGATATTTGGAATCAGTTTTGTGGCTCGCCGTTGTACTTTTTCCAGTCTGTCAATGTCTTTAATGAGATTCGGTGACCATACGGAAACAGCATATTCCAAATGTGGACGAACTAACGATTTATATAGCTTGTTAATGAGTGATGGACTTTTGAAATCAAAAGATCGCGCTAGAATATTATTTGCTTTCTCAGAGGCTGAAATACACTGCTTGGATGATTTGAGGTCGTTACTGATAATTACGCCTAGATCTTTTTCACTATCCAATTTTGTTAACGAACCTCCAAATAACTTGTAATCGTACTTACTGTTATTTCTACCTATGTGCATTACCTTGCATTTACTTATGTTAAATTTCATTAGCCACTTTTCAGACCATTGCTGTAATTGATCTAAATCTTCTTGAATATCTAATTGATTTAAGTGATCATTTGCCATTCTGCAAGATATTAAACACTGGGATGTGATTTTATTGTGGTTTAAGTCTTTTCGTATCAAAGATAAAGATATTAAACACTGGGGTGTGATTTTATTGTGGTTTAAGTCTTTTCGTATCAAAGATAACAAAGATAGCTTCCTCCGAGAACAATAAAAAGTATTATCAAGATATTAAATATTGGATATGATTTTCTTGTGGTTTAAGTCGTTCTGTATCAAAGGTAACAAAGTTAGCTTCAGCCAATCAGCGACGACTACAGGGAAAGGGGAGGAGCTAAGTGGCTATGTGTGAGCGTTGGTCGACGACAGATAATGTTAGATGAGGTGATGGTCACCAAGACTAGGAAGATTATTCCACTGCTGATTGGTGACAATGGTGACCGCCTGGTCCTTAGAGCGTACAGATGATGCTCACATTGTTGCGCTTATCCCCATGTAAGAAAAAAATAAGAAAAAATAAATTGATGAGAAAACGGTGGCTATCTATAAACGTTGGCATGAGAGTCCCTGTAAATGTTCTTTCCTTGCTCATCGGCAAAGCTGATCATCAGATAAGTTGATCTCATCTTTAGAGGTAAGTGTGTAACCCCAAACAATGAGCCAGATGCGATTCCCCCCCCTTTTTTTTTTTTTTTTTTTTACATTAAACGCTCTTCTATTCTTCGACTCTATCTTCGAACAATACATGTCCTTTCTCCCCATCTACACCCATCTATCTCCGTCTATCTCATTTTCGATCGTGAATTGGATGTTTAGAATCTAAATAGTGTGAATTCTAACATCCAATTCACGATCGAAAATGAGATAGACGGACAACTACCTTTTCTAGACACCGTGCTAATAAGATCAGGATGCGGCGTTAGATTTAAAGTTTACAGGAAACCGACAAATAAAAATGACTTCATTCATTTCTACAGTGCACATAATAAGAGGACAAAGACTGGTGTGGTGATAGGCCTGTTTTTAAGAGCACTTCGTATTTGCAGTGACGAATTTCTAGCGGATGAAATTGAAATGATTAAAACAACTTTTGAAGAGCTCAAATACCCCAGAGGGTTACTTTGCACCTTGGAGGAGAAGGCTCGTAGTATACTACACAACAAAAGAGAAAAGTCCAACGCTAAATATTGGGTGGTCCCAAATTCCAATCTAACGAGAGACAAAATCTTATCGTCCTCCAACATTCGTCTTGCGACTTCCACAGGTACGAAAATAAAGGACCTTTTAATCAAGAAAAAAGACCCAACCACAAATACCAACAGCGTAGTTTACGAAATCCCGTGTGGTGGATGTGACAGAAAATACATCGGTGAAACCGGCAGAGGCTTAGACACCAGATTGAAAGAACACCGAGCAGATGTAAGGCACCACAGGGTTAGTAGTGCATTAGTTAACCATGTCGACGAAAGAGGCCATCTACCAAAATGGGACCAGGCAAAAATTCTCATGGATAACATTACACGGCAGGAAAGAAAGGCGATGGAGTCCGTTTTTATCAACATCCATGATAACATCAATAAGAGGACTGGGGATTTGATATGGGCTAAAGCAGCAGCACACTTTATCGTAATGAATAATAAACACAGAGCCCCTGATCCAGACGGACGTTTCAGCCACGCGAACAACAGGAGGATACTTGGTCCACCCGCTGTGACAATCCGCCACACCGACAGATGAGATCGAGTGGGGGACCAACCTGACACTTTGCCACGTTCCTTCTTTTGCCATATATATTGACCAACTTGACTTCAAACTATGTTCCTCTGAAGAAGCCACTCAGGCGAAACTAGTCAGGAATAAAAGTATTTCCCTCAGCCCGTGTTCCCTTACCTCCTATCCACATTAATATTATTATTATTAATTATTATTAATTACTATTATATATATATATATATATATATATGTATATATATATATATATGTATATATATATATATGTATGTATATATATACATATATGTATATATAGATATATTTATATATATATATATATATATATTTTTTTTTTTTTTTTTTTTTTTGCTTGTTTCACTTAACTTCGTATTAGATCATTTCTCAAATTCTTTTGGGGGAGACTACGGCCATAGATCCATTTACGACTTTCAATTCCTTTTTCCACTTAATTCTAAGCTGGTTTTCGTGGGACAGATTTTTTCTTTTCTTTTCGTTCTATCGAAGAGTTCTTATGACTTCCCTAGAGGTCCCACCAGTCTCAGCTTATCTCATTACACCACTTGTACCTTCCCCGTTCCGACCGCTGTCCCTAACTCCGACTGTCCACTCCCTCTTCCCACTCTCTTCCTTTACCCTTCCACCCACCCGCTCTCTCATCCTCCCCATTCATCTACCCGCTCCCCAAAGTTTCAAGAATCCATTCTCCTTTACTCATCACGTCTTGAAGGCCTCCCACTCTGTTCTTACCATCCTCTTCCACTTCCTGTCAACAAGAAGTTCCTTTACACTGGCTAAAATGGTCTGGCGCATCCAAAACGAAATTCTTGACTGTCCCGTGTTTAACCGAATCAAGCTAGTCTAAACTTATTGTAACCAGAGTAAACCCCCGATCCCCTTAACTACATTTTGTTTCAATCCTGTCACTAACTGAGTAAAACCTCCGTCCGCAGTGAAGAAGGTTAATTAAGATTATCTCGAGCATATCTCGATTAATTCTTTCACCGAGTTTTACGGCTTTTAAGGGCTGAGTCGGTCTGGCCTGGCCATCTTATACTACTGAAGAAAAAAACCCAGACGGCTGTCCTTTCGAAAAATTTCGCCAAACCTGGAAAAAGTGCTCTACAGACCGTCAAAAAATACAATACCACTAACGTCACTGGCTATAATCATGAAAATTATAAATGGGTGTTGTAGGTAATCCAGCAAGTTATATGAACTTTATATATATATATAAATAAATATATATATATATATATATATATTATATATATATATTATATATATATATTATATATATATATATATATATATATATACTTCAGTTACCGTACCGCCCTGTTTGGATTTCATTGTGAAAAACACGTGAATATTTCATACAGTCAAGGAACAGCACTCTATCCTGAAGATAAATCTCGAGCCATCTAGACCCCGTTCAGAGCGAAGGGCGCCCCTCAGCTGAATAAAGTCGCCTAACGGATGCTTGAACAAAATCTGTAAAGACCGCCACAGTATTGAAGAAGTTATCCTTTCGTTTTCGTGGGTTTCGACAGAAGTGAATAAAATCGCCTGGCGGCAGAGAACAAACGCGTAAAAGTCGAAGTCGTTATTGCCTCATACGAAGTCGTTCTCTGTCCGTCACATTGGGTCTCTTGTCGTTCCTCAGCGACCGAAGTTCCTCAGAGATGAGGAAGAGTATACCGACAGGAGACCATTTGGTCCATAACTAGATCGGATGCTAAGAAAAGATAGATGAAGACATTGATAAACAACCGAACATAACAATTGGCTGGCATTACAGCATATTACTTAGGTGTTGATCTAAATGAATCTTAAAACTTCGAACCGTACTAGTTTGCATTGCCCCTGCAGCAGAAAGTTTATTCCATTCATTGACTACATGGTAAGCGAAATTGGTTCTACCCACTTCCGAATTAAAGCTAAGTTCTGAAAGCTTGAGACCGTTATTTCTCTTCTGATTCGAATTCAGTGTAAAATTTCATTACTTGATGTTGTCAGTTCCATTTAAGATCTTGAAGACCTCTATCAAGTCACCCAAGTCTATTTTTTTTAAATAGATTTATATATTTTATGCGACTACCCAAAGCGAATTCTTGAAGTGTCCCAGATCGTCATTTTTCAACCTCCTACTAGTGTCTAGACCAGCGGTTCTTAACCTGGGTTACGAGACATGATAGCCAATGCAGTGGTACTGTATATTTACCATGAGAAAGCATAATGTGCATTCAGTGTATTCTACTAATTGACATTTTTAATTTGAAATGAAAAATTACCTTTGTACAGTAATTTGATATAACTAATATCTTATTAACAAGGTCAGTAATCCTTTTCATATGTTTGCATTGTATTTGTATTGGATGGGGGTACGAGAATATTTTCTGAGATATCAAGGGGTACTAAGGGCACTGAAAAAGGTTAAAAAACACTGGTCTAGAGGTTTCTTCAATGAACGAACTCGTTTGGCGTGAACGATAGTTTTCGGATTCAAACCATATCCTATTTGGTCGTTTTTGTCCTTAACTTCTTCGCCATCGAGGAAAATACAAACATGAATCAGAAGGATTACAAAGGATTACAAAGGCGGAGCATGCCGACAGGAGACCTTTTGGTCCATATCTAGGTCGGATGCAAAAAAAAAATCATAATAATAATAAAATAATAAATAAAAACTATAATAATGTAAATAACAAATAAAATACATAAATAAATGCATAGGTATAGTTAAATAATAAACAAACAGGTAAATAGTAAATAATAATAAATTGACATATAACTAATAATAAATGAAAATCAGACAGACAAATGATAACAAAACAAAAACAAATAATATAATATAAATTATAATCATTACCTAAGTATCAAGAAGCCAATTGACAACAAAAGGAGAAGTGCCAAGTGGCACTGGAATACTTAATCATGACACCAATATGAATACAACAAAATATACCAAAAATAAGACTACCGATACCAAAGGAATTAATTATCTACAATCAAATATTTGCCCTAAACTGAAAGAATTTGTCTAGCTTCAGCCAGAGTGAATTCTTCAAATGCGCCAATTTTTTGCATATTTCCTCTCGAATTACCTGGCGTTATCTGGAAATAATTAGAACGAAGAACCAGAAACCAGTTCAACATGTAGAAAAGGTTAATCATAGCACGTCTGTTAATTCTGAATGTTAATAGCTTATGACCTCAATATGCCACAATTATTTAAGGCAGTGGTTCCCAAACTGGGGATAATTTAACCAATTTTCGGGAGTAATAGGGGGGTGACAAAATAATAATAATAATAATTGTGAAAATCAAGAAGCCAAGAATTCCTCAACTAGCTTCAAAGCATGCAACTCCATCGATCCCACTGATGTTCTCTACATCTTTGGCAGTAGGCATTAGAGATGCACAATGTTCAGATACAATAAATAAACGAAAATATCTCTAGTGTTTCAATTTAGCCAAATATATATATATATATATATATATATATGTATATATATATACACACACATATATATATATATATATATACATATACATATATATATATATATATACATACATATATATATATATACATATATATATATACATAATGTGTATATATATATATCATATACATACATATATATATATATACATATATATACATATATATATATATATATATATATATACACATATATATTAATGTTGAATACATTTTGTGAAAGGGGTAGCGTTTAATAAGGCATGTTAAATTGGGTAGCAAGCTGAAAAAGTTTGGGAACCACTGGTTTAAGGGAGGGAGACCCGATTCATAAGATAATTAATTGGTCTCTAATGAAGGTCACTAGTCCGCGTTACAAAAAACCCGAATCCCTGGTTTTTGTTTGGTCGTCTTGCGATCGATCTGTTGGTTGTTGGATATTTGCTCGCTTGTTATGCGACATTCTCTGAGGAAGAAACAATCAGTGTTCTTAGAACGCATGACGGTTATCAATTAGAACATAAGAACATAAGAATGAAGAAGACTGCAAGAGACCATAAGGCCTACACTAGGCAGCTCCGTATCCATCACCACCTGTCATCCCCATCCATAAAGTTGTCTAACTGTTTCTTAAAACAACTGATAGTTTCAGCGCTTACTACATGGTTACTAAGTCTATTCCATTCGTCGACCACCCTATTAGTAAACCAATTCTTGCCTATTTTCTTCTAAAATCTGCAAGAATTGGTTTACTAAGAGGGTGGTCGACGAATGGAATAGACTTAGGAGTGATGACATGAAATAAACATTCACTGAAGAGCCATTCTGAAGCGATAAGTTTGCGTTTTACTATCAGGAACTACCCTTTTTTTCATGGTATAGGCAACTGAGCTTTGATGCTGATTCGTTATCAATAAGCTCATTTTCAATTCCCAACAGCTACAGAACATGGTTATTTGCTCTGGCTCTTGCAGTAGTTCTATATGGGACAGAGGTTACCGTTTCGACCAAGCTCCTAGCAATCATAAATAGAGCAATTAGTCCCTTATGGATTCTGTCCAAAGACCAGACGATTCTATGCAGTGGAGGGGGCGACCTCTGGACTGAAGATGCCCTCTATTAATCGCGACCCCTTAGGCTCGTTTCATGTATCGACTTTTCGCCGTGCGCCGTCCACAACACGACGTCGTGCTATCAAATAATCATGAATGTCTATATGGACTCTTTCACACGTGGTCGTGACGTAAGCGTCAACACGACGTCGTGTCGTGGACGGTGCAAAGTCGATACGTGTGAAATGAGT
Organism: Oratosquilla oratoria; assembly: GCF_046742065.1. Classification (NCBI taxonomy): domain Eukaryota; kingdom Metazoa; phylum Arthropoda; class Malacostraca; order Stomatopoda; family Squillidae; genus Oratosquilla; species Oratosquilla oratoria. The sequence goes on along the minus strand of NC_134789.1, from coordinate 54,923,608 downwards.
CTTACAGGACCTGGCTCGTCCCTTACACCTCAAAAAAAGGAACAAAATCCATAAAGTCCGCCATCATAACGGAGTTGACGCAATGTATTCCTCTTTGAAATCTAAGCCAAACTTCTTTCCCCTTTATGACGTAATTGTGACGTCAGGTAAGGATAATCAGAGAAGGTTAGATCTCAAATGTGGCAGACTGATAGACATCCAACGCGATAGGCCTATAAGCTTCAGTCTAGCTTATTAGGCCTACTACCGACATGATTTCACGTATGGAAATCCTATTTGCATAATTCCAAGAATTGTAGGCCTGTGGAGTCTGTTTCAAGTGTGATAGGCCTATAAATATTTAGTTTAAAATGTGTAGAAAATTAATTTGCTACTGCAAATGAACGTAATGATTCTTATATTAAACGGTGTGGGTTCAACGTTAGATATAAACAGAAAAATTAAAAGAATAGAAATACATTAAAAAAATAGTATATTCAAAATGTTAGAATGAAGAAATGAAAAGGTTAAAGATTTAGAACTGAAGTAATACTGGAAAGTTATTTTTCTTTAATAAGAATTAAGATATAGTAAGGACTCACCTGTGTGATTTTGTTGCCCATTATGTCAAAATCCTTTTCTTTTTCTGGTCTGTAGCCGCCTCAATCCTGGGTCATCAGTCACGTAGGTCAACTTTGAGAGAAAAAAAAACACTTTTTTCAAATTCCTTTTTTTCCTCACTCAAATCAAAATGTGGAGACTAAACACAAAAAAATAGACTTTTTTTTTTATCACATAATGCAACAGTGCTTCATCATACCTGAGCTTTTTAACGACAACGACACCGAAAAGAAATACAGTTCGACACACCTTTGTGACTGACCAGACGACGCGTTACCAGAAACCACCAGAAAACGAGACCCAACATCCAGTCGAATTAAGTAACGCTTGTGTCAGCGCGAGTATTCGCTTGCGTGTATGTGTGTGCGCGCGCGCGGCGTGAGCTCGGAGTAAAGAACGTGGAGTAGTTTCCGTGAGCGGGCGCACCAGAGTTCGTACCGCAGTGGAAGTCGACGCGATTCTGAGACGAACTCAGGACTCTCCTCCCAGCCCCTCTCTCTTTCGGAGGAAGCGCTTGCTCGTTCCAGCGGCGGTGGCCTTGCCGCCAAGTGGAATGCGCCAGGAAATCAGTCCTTTCTCCTCTTCAAGGTCCATCTCAAAGACCTCGATTATTAGGGTTACCTGCAGGCGAGAGAGCGGCCTGGCTTCGGGAGGGGAGGACGAGGGAGGGGCGGATGGGATTGTTTGCGTCGCGACAGTCATGTGTCCGTATTACCTAACCAAGAGTCTCCGTATGAGATGTTATCTGGGTCTATCGTTTGCTCCAACTAGTACCACGCCAGATCTACATCAACCTTAAAGACTCTTACATGACGTTGGCAGAATTGGCAAAAGCAAGCAGGCAACTGCGCGAAAAAAAAAGCAAGTGTTAACAGAAACGACCAAACTTCAGGCCTTTGCTTGGAGGAAGCCCTCGAGTGATCTTAGTGTCAGGATAGTAGTTTTAATAGAAAGACCCTCTGTCCCCTACAGAAAAGAGGCGGTGAATGCCAGTCACTTTTTTGTCCAGACTCAAAGATGAAATCAGGTCATGACCGGTCGAAACTCTTTTCCGGTCAGGCATCTTTTTGTAAACGAAAAGAAGAACACCTCTTGTACCTAAAGTTTGACGACAACCTGCGTTATCTTTATCCAGCGACAGATGGAGCGTTAGTCGATTGCTGCATGGCCACAATGTTATTAATGTGTTCGACAATCAGTTCAATATTGAAATATTGCAGGAATAACAGAAATCTCTTGCAGCGTTACCTGTAAACAGACAAAAGAGTAACATTACTGGAGGCATCCAAACCTGACCAGGGAATTACCATAGACATGCAAAGGCATATTTCGTTAATGCTGTTTACAATTTTGTTTTTGGAAGTAACTTTGATTATAGGAGAACCACTCTATACTGATATACCAAATAATAACAGAAGATGTACTTGCGTAAGTCTGATATACCATTAGACACATAGGGCATACACACACTCGCGTGCGTGCGCTGCACATTATAATCAAATATTGTATCATATATTATAATAATAATGTTATATATATATATATATATATATATATATATATATATATATATATATATATATATAGTAGTATCTTTTCAACCACAATTCACTTTTAATCCCATGCCATCGCAGTCGAGACCGAGAAGCTCTAAGGAGTCATAGGTATATTGGAAATTGAAACGTTGTCGAGCCGATGACTCGAACTCAGCTCGAACGTGACAAAGTGTCAGTGACTAAACCCATCACGCTATCAAGTTAGTATGTTCAAGTAATCAAGCTTTGTCTCACTACCAATCCCATAATGGCGATCTTATGAGACAGTTGGATGGTTTCCGGGCTGAAAGAGGCTTAATCCATCGAAATCCTACTCAGACCAAGGTCCACCTACCCTCAGCTGAATAAAATAGCTGACCGCAGCAAAATATGAAATAGTTTATTCTTTACAAGGAAGATGACAATCTCACGGACAAAAAATAAATAAATAAATAAAATAAATAAATATATAGAAATTTACTTTGTCCACTGAAAAAGAACACAAAAGGTGGCTCTAACTCCTTCAAAGGGCATAGGGTTGAATTAAACGAGTTTCCGACATCAAGAATAATGCCTTAGGGCAGGGATCGGCAACCCAAAATGTTGAAAGAGCCATATTGGACCAAAAAACAAAAAACAAATATGTCTGGAGCCGCAAAAAATTAAAAGCCTTATATAAGCCTTATAATGAAGGCAACACATGCTGTATGTATCTATATTAGCTATATTAGCCTACTATCAAAATGACTAAGTTGGCTACAAATACATAATGAGCCTTCATGATTAAATGTTTATTTTCCCTGCAGCGCATCCTGTAGGGAATGACGCACCACGTGACTACTCTGTTGTACGATGCCGCCTCAAGTTTAACTTCATTACAATATATATGAATTATATTTCATTGCTTTGATGAAATTAAAGAAATACAATAAAGAAATCCGATTTTTTATGTTATTTTTGAAAAAGCTCCAGGGAGCCACTAGGGCAGCGCTAAAGAGCCGCATGCGGCTCTAGAGCCGCGGGTTGCCGACCCCCGCCTTAAGGCCTACACTTGCAACTGTGCATTTGGCAACCTCCCGCACACGTGTCACACGAAACACTCCTCGTCAGTGTTGCAGGTAAAGACGCATTGCACAAACGAGATAATAAGACCTTTTACAAGTAACCTGGCCAAGGTGTCGGATGCAATCGACCGCAAGTGTAGTAACCAACCGCTCACTGGTGTTGCAAACAAGAGCGCACGTACGCACGTACGCACACACACACACACACACACACACACACACACACACATAAACACACACACACACACACACACATCTATGAGAAATACTCAACCTCCTCCTCCTCCTCCCTCTACTTACCTCTCTCCTCCTGCTCTTCCTGCCTCTTTCTGTCTTAACATTTTCCTTATTGACTTCCTCCTCGTCTTCCTCTTCTTTTTAACTATTTCTCGTCCTCCCTCTCATCCCCTCCTCTTCCTTGTCCTCCTCCTCCTCTCCATCGTCATCATCTTTCCCATCCTCCTCCTTATCCTCTACTTTCTCTTTTTCTTCTTCCTCATCCTTTCCTTCCCGTCTTCATCCTTGTCCTCATCCTCCTTCTCGTTTTTTAATACATACATACATACATACATACATTACATACATTCATTACATACATACATACGCACACACACACACACATATATGTATGTATGGATATATGTGTATATGTTGATAAATCACAGAGCTAGCACGTGATAAAAAAACACGAAATTCCCAAGAGTTTTCCTGTAATTTACATCTTCAGGCAAGAGTACAGAAACAAGAGTAGTACAAAGTAGCATAAGTAGCTATATATAACTAGGAAAGGTCACAAAACAAATTAGAAAGGTACAAAGTATAAAATTAAGAAAGGTAACAAAATAAATCACTAGAGGAGGTCCCTAGCGGAAATGAAAAGGAACGGTCACGGAGCATAATTAAATTGAAAAGTCATAATTCGTGTATCATATAAGAGCGTCACAAAAATTTATAACAATGATGTTTGGTGGGAATTTACAACCTGTTTACAAATATTACCAATAATGAAACTTCAACTTATAAATATATATGTATACATGTATGCATATATACATTTAAACACGTGTGTGTGTGTGTGTGTGTGTGTGTGTGTGTGTGTGTGTGTGTGTGTGTGTGTGTGTGTGTGTGTGTGTGTAAGTGTGTGTGTGTGCGCGCGTTCGAACACATGCGAATGAATGCGTATGCATAGGACGTATGCGTGTGCGTACGTGTGTGCGTGAGTATTTACATAAAACCCATTGTTATTTGTCCTCATGCCCACACCCACGAGGGATTGAAACGTGAAAGCCGGCCCAACCTAACACCGGACATGGCTAAGAAAGAGCCCCACTGGTATTCCTGATGGCGAGGAGGATGTGGAGGAGGATGTGGAGGGCAGGAGGAGGACCTGGGCGTTCAAGGACGAGAAAGCGCAGCGAGTGGATTGACCCTTGGCATCGTTAGTCGAGGACAACAGGAAATGAAGAACAACGTAACCCAACTAGAGGATATATAACCGGAAAGACAAAAAAGGAGACACGAGGTTGGAGTAGACGACAGTGGACATCTTTTGTGTCTGTCTATTACGTAGACAGACACAAAGAACGGGGAAGTTCTAACGCGGGTGACACAACAAACGGGCAGGTGACAGACCTCAATTAACAGCCGTACTGACGGGCGAGGTGACGTGTGATTGGCCAAAGGACAGACAGGAGCTGGGACAGGTGGAGCAAAATGACAGAAATTTCTTTGTCCTACTCAAAAAGCCAAGACACTCGATTCCAAGAACAAAACAAGAGACGTAAAAGCAGCGATACACGACAGATAGAGCGAAACACATCATGTAATGAACATGAAGCTATGAAAGAGTTGGGAAGGAGAGAGAGAGAGAGAGAGAGAGAGAGAGAGAGAGAGAGAGAGAGAGAGAGAGAGAGAGAGAGAGAGAGAGAGAGAGAGAGAGAGAGAGAGAGAGAGAGGGAAAAGAGAGGCTGGAAAAGGTTCTGAACCACAAGACTGCGGGGCAAGGATGCGACCGGGGCAAAGAAAGTTGTAGATGGGAGACCTAGGGGTGAAAAAAAAGGGAGGAAGGCGAGGCCACAAAAAATCGATGTAGGGACGAGAAAGTACGCCTGAGGCTCAAAGGTTAGGACGGAAGGAGTGGTGAGGGGCAAGGAAGCCGTTGGAGTGAGGCGCGAATAGCGACATGACGTCACGAGTAATACAAAGGTGGTGGGTAGGGGAACACAAGTAGTCAAAAATACAGGACATGGAAGCTAGTGATGTTTCTTCCTGGATATATTGACCCAGAGGAAAGAAATACAAGAACCAGGAGAAACTATTTAGGTTGAAATAGACGATTTGAAATTTTATATCTTTGCTTGGGTTTACCCAATGTCTACAGTTACACATTTCTCTATAGACTTTCCTTGATTTTTTTTTTGCACAAATAGGACAGAACCATCCATGGAGAGATACCTGGTTTGTCTTGTGAAAAAATATTTAAGAGAGATCTTTACTAGACTTCTTCTTACGAGAACATAAGCAAACACTTCCAGAACAGATACTTAAAGCATCACGAGATCCATTGACTCAACATTAGATACCTATATTTAGTACCCTCGGTGCCCCAAAATTAAAATATTCTGATCAACTAATGAATGCCTCACTAATATTTGACGTCGACTTCTGATAATTTAAATTTCTTGAACTACCACAATGTAGATTCTTCGGGTGTTGCCTCCTTCGCGATCCGGCAAACAGAAAGCGATGTTGACATGCAGAGAGAAGATATTAACGACCTTAAATTTTTTCAGCCTGCAAATCCTTCGCAAATTCAGTCACGATTCCTGTCACTTACGTTTATTCGTTTTTTGTTTTTTTTTGTTTTTTTTTTTATCGTTTGTCACAGCTCTATCTGCAAGCTTCGCCCACAATTTTGCTGATGCGCTTTTCGGGTGACAAGTCTCATATGACCATTGTTCCCGGATCCTTCAACTCTTTTGCTTTCGTAATTGTTTAATTTCCATTAAGTAATAATATGTGTGTGTGTGTGTGTAATTCAGCATTGTCTTGGATCATGTGTTGGACTCGTGATCCCTGGAAGAGAGCTCAGGGATCATATATGACCGATCTATGGGTAATGCTGTGACCTCACACGCACACACACACCCAACTCCCCGCCCACGAGAGTTGTAGTAACGACTCGCAGCGCAGCGATACTGAAATAATTTCACCCCTGGGCGGGATTCGAACTCGGACCGCCGTAGTGGCGGCCGCGATCTCTACCTCTGTGTGTGTGTGTGTGTGTGTGTGTGTGTGTGTGTGTGTGTGTGTGTGTGTGTGTGTGTGTATTCACTTGGTCTTTGGATCACGTGTTGGACTCGTGATCGACAGCTATTTCCCTCCTGGAAGAGAGCTCAGAGCTCGTTGGTCCGATCTATGGGTAATGCTATGACCTTGCACACACACACACCCCCAACTCCCCGCCCACGAGAGTCAGAGTAACGACCCGAGGCACAGCGATACCGAAATAATTTCGGCCCTGGGCAGGATTCGAACTGGGTACTGGGAGCACTTCTACTTCCCAGTTCAGCGCTCTACCAACTGTGCCACCGAGTCGGTGTGTGTGTGTGTGTGTGTGTGTGTGTGTGTGCGTGTATTGTGTGTGCACGCACACAAGCAAGCAATTTAGATTTGTACATGTACATATTAGTCATACTTCCTGACACCATTTTGGACTTGGCTCACTGAAAGATGTTAAATGGATTCTTTGTTAAGCTGCATTGAAATCACTACATTTGACATACGTAACAATAAGTTGGGAAATTAAAAAAAAAAAAAAATCGCGGATGCCAGAAGCACTCACTATGATTAAATCTGAAAATCCTTTTATTTCCGAATATTGGGAGTTTCCGATTTGTAGATATCCTCAATAGAGAGAACTGTCTGTAGCCACGAACTTACATTATTCATCTTAGATTCTTTAACAATTGGTATATTGGCCTACCTTCGTTTTGAATTGCGAAGATCTTCCCTATGCTGATTAAAGCAACTTGGCGACAACCAATTATAGAAAATCACAACTGCTTGAGATTAAGATGTGATATAATCTATTTAAAATTTAATAGTTTCCGTTCCGAGTAGCAGCTCTCTACTGAAGAGAATCTCATAGTGACAGGAAGGTCTATAGAGGGCTTCAAAACGGGCAAAGGCTGATACTGTGGCTGGATGTTGAGACCTCATAACCCTTCGTCTAGCTTCTAGCACGCGGCCCCTTCGCCCCGAGGTCTCAGATTCCTGAAGACTCTACTATAAGGAATTGGTGCTGGATGCTTTTGATAATGCTCATGTCTCACATCTTTCGAAGTGGAAAAGAACATCTCACCAACATTCTCAGCTCCAAATGCTATGGAGGCACAAACGTGGAGAGAGATTACGAATGCAGTTTCTATTTGTAAAGAAAGATGAGACAAAGAGAGGAGGTGCATCAATGAAAGTGACGAGTGTTAAAAAGAAGAAGACGAAGAAGAAGAAAAGGGCAAACTTTCGACGTTGGCAGAGTTCCTTAGGCTCTGAAAAGAAACACCGACAGATGGGCGAGTGGGAGGTGGGGGGGGGGTGGATTGTGGGGGGATGGAGGATGGGGGAGGGTGCTTTTTTTTTTTTTTTTTTTTTTTTTTTTGCCGGGTGATGGAGAAAGGGCCCGATTGTAGTGTTGACACAAGCCCCTGCCCCACCCCCCAACCCTCTACCACCCCCACCCTCTACCACCCCAACAACGAGAGAACTAAGAATCCTGTGACCCAAGAGGTATAAACGGTGACCAGGAAATTCAAGTTCGAAATTCTGAGTGTCATGTCTTTTAGGTTGTTGGGGTCATCGTGAATGTAGTACAACCGTTTCTTATTCGTCCTATTTTCCTCGTTCTTCATGGTTGAATCTCAACTGACATTCAGATAAGCTGGGTCAAGCTGCTGAGCTTGAAAATCTCTCCCTCCACCCCTCCCCTTTCCTCTCTCCTGGATGTATTATGCCTTTTCATACCATGCGATGATAAGATCTACGATATGTTAACTGTTTCAATAGTTGTAATCGCGATAGATGAGACAGGAAAAGTGTCGTCACGAGATAAAGTATGTGTGACGTGACGCCAAAAGTATCCGGCTCTCTCTCTTTCTCTCTTTTTTCTACCTCTTTCTCTACCTCTCTCTCTTACATATACACACATCACACAAAATAAATAAATAGATAAATAAATTAATAAATAGAACTAAAAATGTTTCGTAAAATAAGGTTAGGAAAACAGTAACTTTTGACGGTAAAACTGATGCAATTAAATTTGCCATAAATCTACGGATTCACAAATGTAATAAGCATGTTGGACCACCTATTGTCCTAATATAAAAATTAACATGAATTCAACTCTCTTCTATTCAAGAACCGGTTTTCATTTCATGATACTTTAGGCTCCAGACTTTAGCAGTTCTCACAGCGGAATGTTAATAAGGGTTGGGAAACAAAGGATAAAACAAATATAAGATAAAAATAACGAAAAAGAAAAAATCAGAATAAGAGTGTATAAATTTTTCCTTATTTTCAAGGTTATATTTCTGCCAGCCAGATTGCCAAACACTATAGTAAAAATACGGGGAATTTTACAGTTTACGATAAATGGAGGAAAAGAGACGGGGTTTTCACGAACAAATGTCCTTCCCTGTATGATACCATCAGGTTAAATAGACATCTATGCACTCCATTGACTGATAATATCAAAGCCTATGACTAAGTTGACTGGTCTCCCCCTCCTTCTGGGAACAAAGTTACCTACAGAATATCTTCCCTGAGTAATATTGTATGAGAAATTCGCTAGTGAACAGCGACATCAGGAGTGAACAGCTACATCAGGAGCCTCTTGGCGTCAGAGCGGTAAGTTCGAGTCCTATGCGCGACGGCCACAAAAATGATCTATCTCATTCCCTGAGTAAGTTATGAATTAGGTTGATGTTCGTGGCCGGATTCTTGAAGGCCGCGGTTCTTCTGCAAAAGAAACCAGACAACAGATCGAGCAGTCCAAGATGCTGTCGTCCTCAGGAGGGCTCTCCGCTCTTACGGAGTGTTGGTGGCACTGCACTGAGTACAGTGCCATGCGGGAATGCCTTTTGGTGAGAGACAAGAGAAAAGGATTGAGGGCCTCGAGTCAGTATATGGTAAAGTCCCTCGGTCATACAGGACAGGGAGCCGAGGAAGACGAGGGGACGAGAAAGGTGGTAATTAGCGATGGTTCCTTACAGTCACGACCATAAGTTTTGACATACCCAGAAATGTTCATGACACGATATTCATATTCTTTGTCCGATTTTTTTTTTATTCAAGAAAATGACCTAACTGTATGCTAAATACTACCTAGGAAAATATATCACGTACTAAAAAAAAATCATATTGACGTTGTGAGAATGTAATGCAGGTAAAAATTATTTTGCTCATGACTGTACGATACATGGGGACTACAACGTTCAACTCGATTTAGTGTTGTACCTTGAATGTAACACAAAATCAGTAAATAGTCAGGAGACATTTGGAAACCGTAGATACACAAACTAAAAAAGTAATTTTATTTTAATTACGATAATAGAATTATGATTCCAAACAGGAACGAGAGAATTCATTTAGATTACGAGGCAATACAAGGCTACCACACACATTTAAAGCTTTCTCCTCCATGTTCTCTTTCTTCTTCTCTTCCTCCTTCACCTTTGCATTATTCTTCTCCCATTTTTACCCACTGTTCCTCCCCATTCACTCCTGCCCCTTTTCGTCCTCTTCCTCCTCCTCTTCCTCATGGGCTTCCCATTACTTCTCTACTTTTTCTTTCTCATTTCCTTCTCTTCAACCTCCTCCTTCCCTTTCTCTCCCTTTTCCTCCATTCCTCCCTTTCCCTCCTCCCCCTAATGTTTTCATGATTTACCTATAATCTGTTCTCTTAAATGTACGTACATACATACATACATATACCAAAGGCATTTTCCCTCCTTACACGGGGAGGTAGCCAAAAAGAAAAAGGCACAGAAACCACTCCCACCCACTCCATCCCCTACATACTCCACTCCCCTCCACCCTCCTCCCTCCCTCTCATCTTGGCACCTCCTGGATGACGGGTCATCCCTGCATCCTGTCCACTGCCCTGGGTCAGAAGCAGTGTTGCAAGACACAGCACATCCACAGCAAGGCCGCTTCATTAATTCGGCGACCCTCACTCTCCATCCCCTCATGAAGAAAAGGAGAAGACGGGGAGAAATCCCTTCGGGCTCTACTATTGTTTATTTGTTTATTGTTAGTCATATAAGACGACAAAGCTGAGACAACGTTGCTACGCTTAGCAAAATAGAATCTAAAGCTGCTGACCAAAACAGTAAATTTGAACAATCAACATATCGCCACAAATAGAGAAAAGGAACAAAAGAAAACCTTTAACAAAGAAATACGTAAAAGGAAATACATCGATAACAGAATAATTAGTTATCAAATAAACAACGACCAGAATCATCATCAAGAAAGTGTAAAGAGAGAGAGGAACACATTGACGGGTCCAGAAAACTGACTTTAGTGAATATACGGTACAGGTTACATAATGCAAACAAAAATATTAAACAAAATGCAATGGAACGAAGACACACCAGAATCAGACAGACGCCAGAGGCAACAGCAAGGCGTATTCAAGCCGTAATTACTGTTGTTGACAAACCAGGAAGTGGAAGCTGTGACATGCAACTAACGCCACTGTTTCCGAGTTCAATAAATAAATAAACAAATGAATGTATAATCCATAAATATATAAAACATAAATGAACAATAGATAAATGAACATATATAAATGAATAATAGACAAATGAATGTATAGTTTATAGATGAATATATAATACATAAATGAACAACAGATAAATGAATATAATACATAAATGAATAATAGACAAATGAATGTATAGTTCATAAATGAATATGTAATACATAAATGAACAATAGATAAATGAATATAATATATAAATGAATAATAGACAAATGAATGAATAATTCATAAATGAATATATAATACATAAATGAACAATAGACAAATGAATATAATATATAAACGAATAATAGACAAATGAATGTATAATTCATAAATGAATATATAGTACATAAATGAACAATACATGAATAAATGTATAATATATAGATGAATAATAGACAAATGAATGTATGATTCATAAATGAATATATAATACATATATGAACAATAGATAAATGAATATATAATATATAAATGAATAGACGACAAATGAATGTATAATATACAAATGAATAATAGACAAATAAATCGATAAATACGTAAATAAATTTATAAATATGAATGGTAAATAAACAGATGAATAAATAAATTAGATGACAAACAAATAGATAGATGAAATAAACGAATAAGAAATATATAGATTAATAAATAGACTGAGAAATAAAAGTAGTAATACAAAAACGAAATGAAAGAAATACAAGCACATTATTAGAGAATAGATCAGTAAAGACTGACAAACGTACATATAAACAGAAAAAGAGAAACAAACACACAATAAAGATAAATAGAATAAATAGATGAATATCATGTTAGTTAACAGTAAATAATTAGACGAATGAACGATTAAATATAAACAAATTAACAAATGTACAAGCAGAAATAAATGAATAGAATAAGAAATATAGATATACATGTGGTTAGAATTCAGTCACTAAAATAAATCTGGGAAGATATATGATATGTGCATTTATTTGTTTATTTTATCATTTATATTATTATATTCTATTTATTTATTTATCTATTTATCATTTTTTTCTTTTCTTTTTTTTTTTTGCATCCGACCTAGTAATAGACCAAAAGGTATCCTGTCGGCATAATCTGCCTTTGTAATCCTTTGTAATAAATAGTTACTTAATTGGATAGATAGAATAACAAAATTTGATAAAAAATATATAAATGAGAAAATGAGTGAATAGATAATGTCTTAAAGGTCGATTTCCACGATTCGTCATGTCAGCGTCTTATCTATTTGTTTATTCAAGCCTCAATCAAAGGAAAAAGGATGTACACATCCCTCTCAACAAAGACGAAGCTTTTCTACACGTGAAAATACCTCGTCATTCATCCACACGACCCATAGCCGGCGTACCCGACGCCCTTCCCGTATCCCTAAAAAGTCGCCATGAAAGGACGACAGACACGGTGTCCGGAATCAGGTCACCTTAATAGCGTACCCGGGTCACGCAGCTCTCGCCCCCCGGCACACCACGCGGACCGGCCGCTGCCGCTTCCCGTTCTTCGTGGTACGCCGGGAGCCAAGCAACACAGTTCCCCAAACTAAGTCTCAGCACAATGGAATTGTAGTTGAACTCGGGTGTGTAGTGTGTGTGTGTTATTCACTATGGTCTTGGGTCACGTGTTGGACTCGTGATCGACTGATGAGAGCTCAGATCTCATATACTGTATACTGTGTGTGTGTGTGTGTGTGTGTGTGTGTGTGTGTGTGTGTGTGTGTGTGTGTGTGTGTGTGTGTGTGTGTGTGTGTGTGTGTGTGTGTGTGTGTGTGTGTGTATTCACTTTTCACTTGGTCTTTTTGGATCACGTGTTCGACTCGTGATCGACAGCTATTTCCCTCCTGGAAGAGAGCTCAGACCTCATATATATATATATATATATATATATATATATATATATACACATATATATATGTATATATATATATATATATATAACGCGTATATATATATATATATATATATATATATATATATCAAGGACTACTAATAGTAGTAATAGTAGTCCTTGATATATTACAAAGGATTATAAAGGCGGAGCATGCCGACAGGAGACCTTTTGGTCCTTATCTAGGTCGGATGTGAAAAACAAATCATATTAATAATAAAATAATGAATAAAAACTATAATAATGTAAATAACAAATAAAATACATAAATAAATGCATAGGTATAGTTAAATAATAAACAAACAGGTCTTGGATCACGTGTTGGACTCGTGATTGACATATAACTATTCGGAATAAAAATCAGACAGACAAATGATAAAACAAAAACAAATAATATAAGATAAATTATAAATTAATATAAGATAAATTATAAATAATATAAGATAAATTATATATATATATATATATATATACACATATATATATATATATATATATACATATATATATACATATATATATATATATATATGTGTGTGTGTGTGTGTGTGTGTGTGTGTGTGTGTGTGTGTGTGTGTGTGTGTGTGTGTGTGTGTGTGTGTGTGTGTGTGTGTGTGTGTGTGTGTGTGTACGGGTGTGTGGGTGTGCGCTTTTCGTGAACGTTAACATAATAATATTAAATATGACACAGACATACACGAGAACAAAAGAGTGAGACATAATGAGAAAAAATACCACTCGGGAGAGAAGATAATGAGAAAAATAATTATGTGCATTTCTTGTGTCATATTTGCTGATATGGGACAAAGCAGTCAGAAACCACTGTTGGAATCCACATCACCGCGCAGTTGAGGGGGGGGAATGCCAGACACAATCTCCTATTCATGATTCATAAAATAAAATAAATAAAACAAAATAAAATTAAATTAAATATTAAAATAGAATAAAAAATTAAATATTCTGACTATCGTCAGACGATTTTATTCATCCGGGGGAAATTCCCCTAAGGAGTGACGTCACAAATTGTTAGAGGAGTGACGTCACAAATTGTTAGAGCCAGTGGCATTGCTCGTTACAAGTGTAAACAAAGAAATGAGCTCGGTCATCAATGACCAAACACTACACAATTTACTGGAATTAAATTACTGACCCACTCAGAACTCCTCTTCACATCCCATCCCACCCCATGGCCACAGATCCATGTCGACCAAGAGCTGTCGTGATTTTTTTCTTTTCACACCACTCACACGGAATTTTAGTTCACACACGCTATGTGCGGAAGTGGGGACGGTATTCACAATAGCCAGCCAATCTCCCCGCAGGGAAATATTTCCACGACGATTGCAAAATTCAAAGGCTACGTTTATTCCGCTTCGTGATCCCAGTTTCAAAACAGCGGTTTCAAGCTAAAAATTACCAGCTGCTACCAGCTGAGTGACGTCATTCGTCTAGCAGTGTGTTTGACATCAAGTTGTTATAGTTGACGTTTAAGTGAAACGTTTTCAAATTCAAACTGCTTAGACGTTACAAAATAACGGATTCTTTTCACACGTTCTCATATTCTTCAGTCTGTGTTGGGTATTTAGAACGCATGTCTCAATTTTTGTAAAGATTCATCAAAGTATTTTTCAAATTTTCATTTTATAACATTGGGTCGTCTTTTAAAAGTATGAATAATTAATGAATAGGCACCCAGTGCGCATGGTAAGTTGCCAAGTGTCGCTACTCCACAGGAGAAAGTGTCGAAGGCGTCACTTCCCAAACCGTGGCATGGTTGTGTTCTCCAAACGTGATTCCTCTGAGTTATGAGTCACACAAAACTAAGTTAACGTAATTCACGTAATTCGCGTAATTCACGTGATCCAGCCTTTCACAAAGAGAGACAATAACGACTTGCTTACAACACTGTTACCCAACCTTCAGCGGAGGCATACAATAGCAACAAGCACTCACGTCATCGACCTTCCCCAGAACATGAACGGAGAACTCAGCGTTAACAGTCCAGTCCACTGCAGAACCATTCTATCGCCTGATGGGACGGTACAGTCCTTGTGGCTCACCCCGCTGGATTAACCTGGCTTGACCTGGCATTGTATGGATGCATGTACAGTATTCGCTCTTTATATATCTCGTTTTTCTTTGGGAGCAAGAATAGGAGAAGAAGAAAGAGGAGGAGGAGGAGGAGGAGGAGGAGGAGGAGGAGGAGGAAGAGGAGGAGGAGGAGGAGGAGGAGCTGCAACAGCAGGATGGGGGTAATGAGTACGAGGACGAGGAATGCGAGGACGTGGACAAGGAATGCGAGAACGAGGACTTGAAAAAATAGGAAATGAAGAGAGGAAGAACAGACAGCACTTCGACGAGGAATGCGAGGACGTGGACAAGGAATGCGAGAACGAGGACTTGAAAAAATAGGAAATGAAGAGAGGAAGAACAGACAGCACTTCGACGAGGAAGAGACCAAAAAGGAAGAAGAGACCGATAGAAACCTGACAGAGGAGAGTGGAATAGAGACGAGAAACTCAGAAAACAAGAGGGGGAAAATTGAAGAGAAAGGGAAGAGATGAGGGAAGAAAGTAAACTATGAGAAAAGAGAAAATGGGAGGATGACGAGTGGACAGGCTGACCTACCCTGTAATAAAGAGAAAGGGACGAGGGAGGGAGGTAAGAAAGGTGAGGGTTCTCCAGTAGAGGGAAGGGAAGGCGGGTTAGGCTTATGGTTATTTTTTAAGGCATATAAGAGATAAAAATTGGCTGATGAAAGCACTAATCATACCATTGACACACATCAGAATTTCCTTTTTCCATGTCTCTTCTACTCCCTTCCTCCAATCCTTTCTTCCTTTTCTCCCTTCCTTCCTCGATCCCTTGGTAACTACTTCAGCCTTCTTCCCTACATCTCCCCCCAAAATGGGGACGGACTCCAGTGTAGGCAAGTTGTTTCAGTAACGTCGTCGACTTGCTAGGTAAGAACACCTGCTTGCGCGGGATCGGTTTTTGTGGGAGGGGAAGAATGTCTGTAAGAAAATGAAAACATAGTAGTGTATAAAAGAGAGCTTTTGCCACCGGGCGATTGAGCAAGCGATTAGGGGCGGTTGGAGGTCGTGGTTCAGGAGAAATGGGCAGGGAACTCGGTCATAATGAGGATGAGACTGGGGTATAAATATTACTGGCAAATAATTGGAAGGAATGGGGAGAGATGTTAGTTATGTCAGGAAAGAAATGCGCACACATTAGAACACTCTATTTTGGAAGGTGAACTTATATGACCTTTAGAAATAACTCTCTAACATCTGTTAAAGAACAGGTATGTTGGGTATTGAATAATGATGTAGTGAAGAAGATTTTTAAACTCTATCAAAAAAATTGTAGCAATATACTATGTAAAACATAAATAACTGGTTGAGGGTGAAGAACAGTATACTGCTTACATCCTTTTGGTGTAAATTATTAATAAACTTTTCAATTCAATTCAATTCTCTCCCCCCACTCTCTTTACTCACTTACATCTTACATCCGCTGTCAGTGGGTTCAGCCTCTTCCTCCATTCTCTTTTATCTTGTAAGACTCCCTACCCTCTCAGCCCATCCAGTGGTTGTAGGTGGTGGTGTCTCTCCCATGTCTCTGCAACTGAATCCTTCCATCTTGTCCGTGGTCGGTCTTCCCCGTGGTCTCGTACCATTCGGTCTCAATTACCATCTTTTAGCCATTCTTTCATGATTCTTTCTCTCAAGGTGTCCCAGCCACCCCAGCTGCGCTGCGTCTATTTTATCTAAAATTGGAGAGGCTCCTATTTCTTTTCTAATATTCTCATTTCTGATTTTATCACTTTTTGTCTTGCCTGCAATTGTTCTTAATGTCTTCATTTCCGATACCTGCACTCTACTTCTGTCTTCTGTAGTCATCGTCCACGTCTCACAGCCATACGTCATGACAGGTGTTAGCGAAGTCTCAAAGATTATCTTCTTTACCCTTTGTGGAATGTACTGATCACGTAAGAGTGGTCTCAATGCTTGAAGTGCCCTGTTGTAGCTCCCTATTCTCTCCGTTATGTCGACATGCTTTCCTCTTTATCCTGGGAAATGGCACCCTAGGGACTTAACAAATTCCATATTTCTTATTTCCTTCCCCCCCCCTATGCTGCGACGTTTATAGGTTCTTCATTGTTTCTCGATATTACTATAATTTTGGTGTTGTCTGTATATACAAATATAGATACATATTATATATATATATATATATATATATATATATATATATATATATATATATATATATATATATATATGCAAAATAACCACAGGAGAAGGGAAACTTGTAGACAGTAAGTACTTTCGTATATTACATCTTCAGACTAAATGACAGAGATACAGAGTTGTGTTTAAATGTAAGTATCAGGTGGCAACCATAGGGGAGGGAGGGGTAGACAATACAATGTGAGAAGGGGGGATGACCTTACCTCTATCGACCCCCCTTCTCACATTGTCTTGTCTTGTCTCCCCTTCCCCCCCTCCCCCATGGTTGCCACCTGATACATTTAAACACAACTCTGTATCTCTGTCATTTAGTCTGAAGATGAAATATACGAAAGTACTTACTGTCTACAAGTTTCCCTTCTCCTGCGGTTATTTTGCATTTTTGTATCACGGTGATGTGATTAATTGCATATATATATATATATATATATATATATATATATATATATATATATATATATATATATATATATATATATATATATATATATATATATATATATATATATATATATATATCCGTCTTGATAGCTCATTGGAATAGTGACTGTTCGTTTGTGACATGCGGGATAGGTTCGAGTCCTCAGCCCAACAACGTTTCAGTTTCCTGATAATCTCGATCGTGTTCGCAAGGAACCAAAATGGAAAAGTTGTGGCTATCACGAAAATCTGTGTACTGGGGACCATTCAGTATCTGTATATAGAATCCCTATTGTGTACACACTACCATTAGCTAATCATGGCGGGGGTAGTTCGAGTATAAAATGCGCGTACATGTATGTAACTCAAGCATGCATGTACGTCCGAAATTGTATTCCAATTATCCCTTTTGATAGCTCATTGGTACACTCACTGTCCATTTGTGGCGTGTGGGCTAGGTTCGAGTCCTCAGCCCGACAACTTTTCATTTTCCGAATATGCGTCCATCAAGTTGCATATTCCTAATAGTCTCGATCGTGTTTGCAAGAAATTAAAATGGAATACACACATGTCTCAGCCACGCCCAATACCCTCGTCTTCCCTCCTCAGTGGATTAATATCATCACACACACAAACTGTTCCCTCAAATATAAGATAGGAATATGAAAGAAAATAGTTGTAGGGTGTTGAGGTGTGAAGACAGAATGAGTGGTAGGATGGTGAGTTTAAACGCCAAGAATCCGTTGAAGTTTTATTACTGACGTTTTGTCCAACTAGGACTTCTTCAGAGTCCAACGGATTCTTGGCGTTTAAACTCACCACCCTACCATTCAGTTGTAAGGTGTGTTTCTTAGCCACAAAATAAAATGCACAAATCTAAAACATAACTATTGTATGTGGACCCCTTTCGCTG
>NC_134789.1:54887617-54900117 GCF_046742065.1 Oratosquilla oratoria | reverse complement strand
TCTCTTCTACAATCTTCTTTACTTCATCATCCCACCACTCACTACCTTTCCCTCTATTTCCTCCCGTCTTCCTTGTTCCACACACCATCTTTGCAAACCTTGAAAATACCCATTCCTCCTCCACTCCTAGTTCTACTCTATCTTTCACTCCTCCCTACTCTTCTCTTAGCTTATTCTTGTACTCCTTCTTTTCTTTCTCATTTAAGCATTTTACTCTAAGCACCTCCCTACCTTCTGTCCTTTTCCTCTTTCTACATCTATCCTCCACTCTCAACTTACCTTCTACCAAAAAATTATCTGATATTCCCCCACTCTCTCCCTTTATAACATGTACATCCAAAAATCCTCCTACTCTTCTCCTGGTTACCACTATATAGTCCATTAAAGCCCTATCACCCTTCCATAGACCACCCTCTTCCATGAGTACTTATACTTGACTTTCTTCCGAGACCCTATATTTGCTATCATCAACTCTCTAGTCACATCTCCACCATCATCTCTCCACTACGATTTTTTCCTGAAACTCCACACTTCCCAACCACTCCGTTTATTGGTTCATTTCCTACCCTAGTATTGAGATCTCCCAATCCCATTATATTGACATTTCTCCCTAAACCCTCTATGTACTCATTTAAATCTATCCAAAAAGCCTCCCTTACCGCTACACTCTTCTCACTACCAGGCCCATATGCACTTACAAAATCCCGCATCTCTCTATCCAGTTTCACTTTCATCCACATTAATCTTGAAACTTCCTTCCACTCCACTACATGCTTACCTTTCTCTTCACTTACTCGTATAGCCAGCCCTTCTCTCCCTCTTCCTCTCTTCACTCCTGACACCCTCCCAACTACACTCCCAAACTCACACTTACCCCTTCTTTTCAATATACTTTCACTCAATGCCAACACATTCATTTTTCTTCTCACAAACATATTACCTATCTCTTCCCTTTTAGTTTCATCTGCACCACATCCACGCACATTAAAAGACCCAAACCTTGGAGTTCTGGTTGGAAAACTCCTCCCAGACCCTCTTATAAAAGTGCCTTTTTAATTAATTTAATATAACATGGAAACGAAAAAAATACCGACTAATGAACATGATCGCATATTGCTCAGGTGTTCGGTTTCCGTTAAGCGAACACTACACGATCAATATTATTGTGCGATATTCCGTATTGTACAATATCATTGATGGTGTAGGGATGGTATTAAAGAATGACACAATATACTGAAGACATCAAATGTACAGATCAAACATGGGTACCTCTTTAGTATCATCCCTACACCGTCAATAATAGTGATCGTGTGGTGACCGATTTAGTTCATATTTGTTCAGCGGAAATATGAACACAGGTATTGTGACTCTATATAATATATTCTGGCTAGCGTCAAACGACTCTAGAATGGGCACCAAGAATGGAAGTGAAGCAATATCATTATTTTCATCTTATTCTACCAAGGCGGTTGTTTTTCATCTGAGGAGATTATACCGTGCTCAAGATGTTCTTGAATAAAAAAAAAAGGGCTTTGGATTTCACAAAGAAAAGGTTGAGAGAGTTGGAAAACGTGAAACCAGCCCCTGTGCACCGGATTGCACACCAAACTTCACAAATACATGCACCACATTTGAGGAATAAAAGGTTGATGAAGCTGAATAACATAGCTTGGTTTCAGCCTGGTCAAAAAGGCGGTAAATCTACGCCATGAGTTAGTTACCTTCGGCCGTAGCCGCCGCCTATTCAATATGGGTTTACTTAAACCCACTCACATGCAAGTTGCTAAGTACAAATTTCAGACGACACCTGATGACTGAAACATTCTGATCACGGCTGCGAGTAAACGTTTTTCTTCAACTTTCTCTTTTTCTTCTTCTTGTAGCAGTCAAGGTCAACAACTTTTTGCTTTTCCCTTTTTTTATTTTTTTTATTACGGCCCTATTGTCGCGCCCGCTCCCGTGACGGGGGTCACCTGACGAGTGTAATACTACAGTCGGTAGACTTCCTGATAGATAAGAAGAGACCCTGTCACTCAATAACAGAGCGACATGGAGCAAAGATTTTTTTCGGCCTCAAATCCGGAACTCGAAGGTAATCCCGGACACAAGTTCCGGGGAAGAAGACGCGAGGCTGAGGTTGTAGTGTAGCACACAGGTGACGGGATGTCATGCAGCGGACGCAGATGGACGCAGTGGACGTAGCAATATGCTGTAGTGTCAATTGGTTAGTCTGTTTGCTTCTTCACGTGTTTGGTTTCTTTTCTTCTTCTTCTTCTCTTCTTCTTTTTCTTCTTCTTCTCTTCTTCTTTTTCTTCTTCTTCTTCTCTTCTTCTTTTTCTTCTTCTTCTCTTCTTCTTTTTCTTCTTCTTTTCTTTCATTTTCTTCTTTCTTTGGCTTCTTTTTCCTTTCTTTTTTTTCCTTTTTTCTTCTTCTTTTCTTTTTTCTTCTTTTCTTTCATTTTCTTCTTTCTTTGTCTTCTTTTCCCTTTCTTTTTTCTTTTCTTCTTTTTCTTCTCCTTTTCTTTTGTTTTCTTCTTCTTTCTTTGTCTTCTTTTCCCTCTTTCTTTTTTCCTTTTCTTCTTCTTTCTTTTTCTTTTCCCTTTATTTTGTATTCGGCCTCGTTAAAGACGAAAGGGTCTTCTGTCGGCGTGCTTTGTGTTTCTTTAGTACTTTGTCAAAAATAACCAAGGCTTCTTCTACCCATGGGTACAACATCACCCCAGAAAAGTGGACTCATAGAGGCGGCAAAGGAAAAATATAAGGAAGTCATAAAATAGAGAGAGAGAGAGAGAGAGAGAGAGAGAGAGAGATGCTAAAAAGTGACCAATATTCTTCTTCGAGTGGAGTCCCCAATCATAAAACAATGCCACGTTACGCCGATCCGTAGAGGCGTCACTGAAATCCCCTAAAGTACTGACAGCACAAACCTTAAAGAGCCAGCACTCCGAACGAGAATACTGTCACTGTAACCCACTGAGAACAAGCGAGAGAGAAGTGGGACCCTCATGTCGGAAGCTTGAAACCCGAACAACCTCAAGAACGTGATTTACTTGAGTGATGACCATCGAGAATATAGGTTAACGAGTGCCAAAGAGGGAGGACAGATGACAAGATCGGTCGAGCGGGGTAGTGTGAGGAGGTGAGGATGGAGGTATCCCGGGTGCACGAGAAGACCACCACGGAAGACGGAGGTGGATTGCAAGACTCCGAAAACCGCCAGAGGGAAAGGAAGATAAGCCAGCTGTTGACATATGTCAAGAGTAATAAGACATGGAGAAGGAGGAGGAGGAGGGGGGAGAGGTAAGAAGAGAAGGACGAGGAGTACGAGTGGGAGCAACAAGAGCAGGAGCAGAAGAAAAAGAGGAGGAAGATGCGAAAAACGAGAGAAGGAAGGAGAGGCCAATGAAGAGGGAGATAAGGAAAAAGAAGAGGAAAAGGAGGAGGAAAGGGGAAGAGGATCAGAAGTAGGAAGAAGAATAGGAGGAACAAAAGGATGAAAAGTATGAGGAGGAGCTGGAGAAGAAAGAGGAGCAGGAGGGGGAGAAGGAAAAGGAGGACAAGGAGAGGAAAGAGGAGGAGGAGGAGGAGAAGCGGGGGGATTGGGAAAGAGGGGCAGGAGGAAAAGAGTAAGGAGCAAGATGAAAGGCAGGAAGATAAGGAATAAGAAGAAGAGGAATAAGAGGGGGTGAAATAAGAGGAGGAATATGAGGAGGAGAAATAAGAAGAGGAATAAGAGGAGAAATAAGAAGAGGAGCAACAAGAAGAGGAGCAACAAGAAGAGGAGGAGGAATAAGAGGAAGAAGAATAGGAGGAACAATAGGATGAGATATAATAAAAGGAATAGATGGAGGAGGAAAAAAGGAGGATGGATAGGGAAGAAGCAGGAGGAGGAGGAAGAGGAGGAGGAAGAGGAGTTAGAGGAAAAAGAGAATAAAAGGGAGGAGGAAGGGAAGGAGGAACAAAAGGAATAAGAGGAGGAGAAGGCGAGTGAGGAGGAGGAGGAGGAGATAAGATGTATTATAAAATGGTATAAACAGAAAAAAGAGAAATTAGAAAGAGTAAAGACAAAATGAAGATGAGAAGGACGAGGAGCGAAGAGGGAGGGAAAAGGGAGGGAAGAGCCCTAGAAGAAGAAATCAGGAAAGAGAAGAGGTGAAGAGGAGTTGGAAGAGTTTGAGATACTCGTAATATGAGAGTGTTTGCCCGTTTGATGTAAACAACGAAGTTAAATACAGGACTCTCTGATTATCGGGTAATTTCCTTTGGCTCCTTGGGTACCAATCTAACCTTTTTCTTTCTTTATGCACCCGACTACAACGGGAGAGCGAAATAAAGATACAAATAATAAATAAACAAGATGAATTAATAAACAGATAAATAAATACATAAATAAGTACATAAATAGATAAGTAAATAAACCAAAAATAATAAACAAACGGATCAAGTGAAACTAGTCACAAGCTGAGGTAAGGCAGGAGAAACCACATCAGAGTCATCACCACAATTCCCACCATTTTCCTTACCACCACCTGGCACCCCTACTACCACCAACCCAACCACCACTGGAAAACAAAGGTATTGTCGTCGGACCTGAGCACCGCTTCTTGCAACAGGACGTCATGACTTTGCACGCTCCACCTCGTCCACTACTTTTACCTCTCTCATCCACCTCACTCGTCTACTCCACCCCTTCCCCATCCACCATCGACCCTTCCCCCACTCACTACGGAAGTTAGCTTTATACTTGATTCTTCATGAATATTCACTTCTACAAATTCAACATAACCTACTTATGGCACCTGGTGTAGGTGTTCCTGTCTCTTGAAGAGGAAGCCTTCCTGTTGTTTAGTGGTACATGCCTCAGCTCCCCACACACGCTGGGCAAATATATATATATATATATATATATATATATATATATATATATATATATATTATATGTGTGTGTGTGTGTGTGTACATAAACATATATATATACATATACATATAAACACATATGTATATACATATACATATATATACATTTACATACATACATATATATATATATATATATATACACACAAACACATACGCACACACACACATATATATATATATATATATAACAACACATACACACACACATTATATATGTATATATATGTATATATGTATATATATATATATATATATATATATATATACAAATATATTACAAAGGATTACAAAGGCGGAGCATGCCGACAGGAGACCTTTTGGTCCATATCTAGGTCGGATGCGAGAAAAAAAATCATAAATAAAATAATAAATAAAAACTATAAGGTAAATAACAAATAAAATACATAAATAAATGCATAGGTATAGTCAAATAATAAACAAACAGGTAAATAGTTAATAATAATAAATTGACATATAACTAATAATAAATCAAAATCAGACAGACAAATTATAACAAAACAAAAACAAATAATATAAAATAAATTATAATCATTACAGCATCTTGCTTAGGTGTTTATCTAAATGATTCTTAAAGCTTCGAACTGAACTACATTGCACTACCTGTGCAGGAAGTTTATTCCATTCATTAACTACACGGTTGGCAAAGTTGTTTCTACCTACTTCCAAATTGAATCTATTTCCGGACACTTTGAGACCATTGTTTCTTGTCTGATTCTCATTCAATGTGAAAATTTTGTCACTTTTGATGTTGTCAATTCCCTTTAAAATCTTAAAGACCTGTATCAAGTCACCTCTGAGTCTACGCTTTTTTAGGGAAAACAGATTCATATGTTTTAGTCGATTTTCGTATGATTTATTTTTGATATTTGGAATCTGTTTTGTGGCTCGCCGTTGTACTTTTTCCAGTCTGTCAATGTCTTTAATGAGATTCGGTGACCATACGGAAACAGCATATTCCAAATGTGGACGAACTAACGATTTATATAGCTTGTTAATGAGTGATGGACTTTTGAAATCAAAAGATCGCGCAATGAGTCCTAGAATCTTATTTGCTTTCTCAGAGGCTGAAATACACCAAGATGAGGAAAGTCTTGGAGGAATCGAGTGAACCTGAGCATACCGTCCTCACATATGGCTTACACCGTTCCTTGTATACTTGTGGCAAGTCTATATAACACTGCTCCTTATATTGATATGCTAATAATGTCCTTCAGCAAACAGATCGCATATCAGATAGCAATTCCACAATATTCAAAACCTATAAAAAAAATCTATTTAAATCAAATAAATCTGATTTAAAAAAAAAATCTATTTTTATATTTTTTAAAAAGATAAAAAAAAAAAAAAAATCGCCAACCCTAGTGTCCACTAACCTCATACAATAATACCTGTTAAGTCCGGCTAAAATTGGCATTTCAAAGCATAACAGTGCCTTAAAGATAGTTTCTTATTTCACTATAAAAGTTTATATTAACTTTTACTGCATTGAATAAGTCAGTAGTTGATATATTTGTCCTATATACGATGTTAGGTTTAAAGTTTTGATACATTTGTCCAATATAAAATGTTAGGTTAGAGAGAAAGCAATGGCCTCCGCTAGCGGACCCAGGGATCTGGGTGCGCACGTCCTGTGTAATAGTAGTCCTTGAAATACATACATACATATATATCTATATATATATATATATATATATATATATATATATCCATATATATACATATATATATACATATGCATACATATATACATACATATATACATATACATATATCCATATATACATACATATATACATATACATATATCCATATATACATACATATATACATATACATATATCCATATATACATACACACACATATATATATATAATATATATATACTTATATACATATATAAATATATATATATACTTATATACATATATAAATATATATATATATATATACTTATATACATATATACATATATATATATATTTATATATATATATCAAAATCCCTTATAAGGAAGATGTATATATATATATTATATATATATATATATATATATATATATATATATATATATATATATATATATATAATTATCAAAATCCCTTATAAGGAAGAAGGATGTATATATTCAATTCCATGTAAAAATTGCGACAAATGCTATATTGGTCAGACTGGAAAAGAATTAAAAGTAAGGTTAAAACAACATCAGTATAGCGTCAAGAGTGGGCAAATTTCTAATGCATTATCAATTCTCCTAAGGGATTTTAATCATTGCATAAATTGGGAGGGTGCTAAAGAAAATGTTAAAAATAAGTCATATTTGACTACAAATATAATAGAATCCAGTCTGATCAAAGATACATTTGTTAATAACTTAAATTTAAGTCATGGTATGTATAAACTAGACAATTTTATTGTGAAAAAAGTAGTAGCCCAAACGTCCGCAGCAGCGAACGGGTCAGGTCGACATTAGAGTCTCACAACCTTTCCCAGTACCCTTCCTGACCTCATACTCTGTGTATATATTCTTGTGTCCTTTTTTCTTTTCTATGTACCCTGAGGATGTCTGAATAGACGAAAGCGCTTGATCATCAGTTGTTCTTTTTCCTTGGTGGTTTTTCCGCATATCATATATTATATATATATATATATATACATATATATATATATATATATATAATATATATATACATATAATATATATATATATATATATATATATATATATATATATGTATGTATGTATATAGATATTTGTATTAGGAACAAATTTCAAGAAATACAGGCGTATGTCAAAAGCGAAAATCTCGATATGATAGGAATAACTGAGACATGGTTAAATGGTACAGAGTTCGAAGCTGAATTTAATATTGCGGGATTTAAACACTTTCATCAGGATAGAAACCACAAGAAAGGTGGGGGTGTTCTATTGTACGTTAAAAACAATGTTCATGCTTGTGTTTTAGAGAAAGTGAAACAGGATGCATATGACAGTTTGTGGGTTGAGTTAACCCTAACAAATGGACAAAAAATGAATATAGGTGTAATATATAGGCCAAAGACATTATCATTAGCAGACGACAAACTGTTATTTCAAGAACTGTCTAGTTTCTGCAACCGGGATTTATTGATAATGGGTGATTTCAATTTTACTGACATTGATTGGATGACCCTTGAACATGGCCATATAGGTAGTCGCTTGATTGATTTTCTTGGTGACAATTACTTAATTCAGCATGTAAAAGAGCCCACAAGATATGGAAACTTGCTCGATTTATTG
This sequence comes from Oratosquilla oratoria, assembly GCF_046742065.1. Classification (NCBI taxonomy): domain Eukaryota; kingdom Metazoa; phylum Arthropoda; class Malacostraca; order Stomatopoda; family Squillidae; genus Oratosquilla; species Oratosquilla oratoria. The sequence continues at coordinate 54,891,899 of NC_134789.1, read as the reverse complement.
ATCACTAGCCGCGAAAGCATGGTAACTGATGTAGAAGTCGGTGAATCTGTTGCAAATAGCGATCACAATTTAGTCAGATTCAAACTCCTAAACAATTTTAGAATAGATACTTGTGCTTCTAAAATACCCGATTTCAGTAAAGCTCAGTTCATAGAACTACGTCAGGAGCTTCAGCTTACAGATTGGGAGGCAAAATTAAACGAAAGGCCTGTAGATCAGATGTGGGAAATATTTCAAAATACGCTCACTAAGATGATTCAAACTTACATTCCTTTTAAGGACAGACGTCCCCCAAATCAGGCTCGCCCAAAGTGGCTCGACAAAGAAACTGAAAAAAGTATTGCTAAAAAGAGACAGGCTTATAAGAAATATAAGTGCTCGGGTGCATCTAATGACTATGAAAGTTATGTATCAATACAGAGAGATTTAAAAAAGACAATAAGAAAAAGAAAACGACAATACGAAATGAACATCGCTGATAAATCCAAAGAGAATCCCAAAGAATTCTATAGTTACATTAGAGATAAAAAGGTTGTTAGGAATCACATTGGTCCACTATTATCTGCTGACGGTCAACTTGAATATTCAAATGAAGGAATGTGTAATATCTTAAACAATTATTTTAGCTCGGTATTCGTAAACGAAACACCTCAAAGTGAATTCCAAACTGAAACCTGTGAAAAGTCTGGGGTAAACTTACTCACTACGGTAAATATAACAAAAGAAAAAATTAAAAGGTGTATAGACAAACTCAAAGTTAATAAAACACCAGGGCCTGACGGTTGGCATCCAAGAATCTTAAAGGAAATGAAAAATGAGATTGTTGTTCCATTAGAAATTATTTTTAAGAAATCCATCATATCCGGAGATGTCCCAAGAGAATGGAAGCTAGCTAACGTTACTCCCATATTCAAAAAAGGTGACAAAAAGAAACCAAATAACTATAGGCCTATAAGTTTGACTTCGATCGTAGGAAAAATAATGGAAACTATCATCAGAGATGATATCGAATATCATTTAGAAAGTAACCGTTTGATAAATGATAGCCAGCATGGTTTCAGACGGAAACGTTCTTGCGTGACTAACTTACTCGAATTCTACAACACAGTTATCTCGAATTATGACAAAAGAAACAATATAGATTTAATATATCTAGACTTTGCAAAAGCTTTTGATACCGTCCCACACGAAAGACTACTTACTAAATTAGCTTTGCATGGAATAAGTGGTAGCCTATTAGGTTGGACTACTAATTGGTTGAAAGGTCGAAAACAGAGAGTTGTTTTAAATGGAAAAACTTCTGGATGGAAAAATGTTGCAAGTGGAGTTCCTCAGGGTTCCGTTCTTGGGCCACTTCTATTCATAGTATATATAAATGATATAGACCATGGACTAAAATCTACTGTTTCCAAATTTGCTGATGATACAAAACTGTGCGGAGTGGCAAATGATCACTCAAACCAATTAGATATTCAAGAAGATTTAGATAAATTACAGCAATGGTCTGAAAAGTGGCTAATGAAATTTAACACAAGTAAATGCAAGGTAATGCACATAGGTAAAAATAACAGTAAGTACGATTACAAGTTATTTGGAAATTCGTTAACAAAAGTGGATAGTGAAAAAGATCTCGGCGTAATTATCAGTAACGACCTCAAATCATCCAAGCAGTGTATTTCAGCCTCTGAGAAAGCAAATAAGATTCTGGGATTGATTGCGCGATCTTTTGATTTCAAAAGTCCATCACTCATTAACAAGCTATATAAATCGTTAGTTCGTCCACATTTGGAATATGCTGTTTCCGTATGGTCACCGAATCTCATTAAAGACATTGACAGACTGGAAAAAGTACAACGGCGAGCCACAAAACTGATTCCAAATATCAAAAATAAATCATACGAAAATCGACTTAAGCACATGAATCTGTTTTCCCTAAAAAAGCGTAGACTCAGAGGTGACTTGATACAGGTCTTTAAGATTTTAAAGGGAATTGACAACATCAAAAGTGACCAAATTTTCACATTGAATGAGAATCAGACAAGAAACAATGGTCTCAAAGTGTCCGGAAATAGATTCAATTTGGAAGTAGGTAGAAACAACTTTGCCAACCGTGTAGTTAATGAATGGAATAAACTTCCTGCACAGGTAGTGCAATGTAGTTCAGTTCGAAGCTTTAAGAATCATTTAGATAAATACCTAAGTAAGATGCTGTAATGATTATAATTTATGTTATATTATTTGTTTTTGTTTTGTTATAATTTGTCTGTCTGATTTTCATTTATTATTAGTTATATGTCAATTTATAATCATTTACTATTTACCTTTTTGTTTGTTATTCAACTATACCTATGCATTTATTTATGTATTTTATTTGTTATTTTTACATCATTATAGTTTTAATTTATTATTAATATGATTTTTTTTTTCTTTTTTTTTTTTTTGCATCCGACCTAGATATGGATCAAAAGGTCTCCTGTCGGCATGCTTTGCCTTTGTAATCCTTTGTAATATATATATATTTCTACATATATTCATGCGTAAATAACCACTAGGAAAAAGTAAACTAACGAAGCAGAGTGCTTTCGTGTAATTACATCTTCAGTGCAGATACAAAGAAGGAATTATATGTATGAATTCCTTCTTTGTATCTGCACTGAACATGTAATTACACGAAAGCGCTCTGCTTCGTTAGTTTACTTTTTCCTAGTGGTTATTTACGCATTTGTGAACACACGCTCCTGGTGTTTTTATTGCATATTCATATGTGTTACACATCTTATACAAGACATTACCACGGTGAGATAACTGCGTTCCTGGTGTTACACTTAATTGTAGTGTTAGGAGACAGTAAGGACATAGATGTGGAAATTATGCCAGTTGATATCTTGACATTTAGTGATTTTAATATGGTGTTTCATTGACTTGTCTTGATACATCAATAGATTTACATATATATTATTTAATTTGTTGCCCTCTACAACTGTTGTGTTCTTGATCAGCTTTTCATTCAATTCCATTCCCTGGTTTTTCTCACAATCTATCTGTCCATCCATCTATCTTCTCTTAACTCTTGTGTATAAATGTATGTGTTGTTTTTCTTTTTAAAGCAAGGTAATAATGCCTCCATAGGTCATTAGTCGAATGACTTGTAGGTTTTATTATGGAGATTGATGAATTGGTGCCTTTGTTCCATTGATGGAGGTTTCCTTTTTGTACCCTTTCACTATCGCACTTAGGATAACCCAGTAACAAAAGCAACAACGAAGACAACGACGACGACGACGACGATGAACACGGCGACACAGATGTGTTCTTGAAGGAGCAGCCATTACTGAACAGCATATCAGATGCTTTAAATGTCCAGTCTTCCTAGTAGAGCAGCGTTTCCCATCCTTTTCCGACCCTAGCACCCACTGTTGTCATGTCTAAGCAGTCCAGCACCCCTATCTTGTTTTTAGAAGTACAAAATAAAGTGAAGTGTACCGCTTGATGATTTATTTTCTCGATTCCTTAGAACTGAAACAAATTGACAAAATTGTTGGTAGAAGAAATATGAACACCCTAGAAAAATAAAATAGCTTGTAAAAAGTCAAATATGCACAACTGGGTAATCAATGATACATATATCAATGTGATTTTTGTGTGCATCACTTCCCAGCACCCCCTATAATTGATTTCAGCACCCCAGGTTGGGAAACGCTGTCCAATTAGAGGGAGCACCAAGATCATACTCCTTTTCAATTTAAGTCTAGCCCCTTCTCATTAGGAGATCTGGATAAAATGCCTGGCGACAACCATAAAAAAAAAAATGGCCATATGTTTCACTCACCAACTCGTTGCTCTTAACGAGGATTTCCTTCAGCTGAATAAAATCGTCTGGTAAGAAATACGATTGATTTGATACCGAAATTCCAATCCAATTCACCAACTCTTACAAAAGAAAATGTACTTTTGGGGCGCTGGCGTCTTCGCCTGTCTGACAAGGAGTGTCTCTTAACATAACAATGCAACGCCGCCCCTGAGCAATTTTTTTTAGCTGAATAAAATTGCATGCCGGCAACCAGACACACTATGTCACCTATCATTCCTTACTGGGTTTAGAATCCATCCTTTCGTCTCATTTAATTTTTCTTTACTTTTCAGTGCCTGTGTCCTTCATACTATATTTAAATCGCTTGAGTGAATTCCACTTTTTACCAGCAGTGTGATAATAACTAAACTGATTATCTTTTATATTTCATTTATTTTCTTTATGAACATCATAAATAACAAACATAATCAA
>NC_134789.1:54867617-54875117 GCF_046742065.1 Oratosquilla oratoria | reverse complement strand
TGTGTGTGTGTGTGTGTGTGTGTGTGTGTGTGTGTGTGAATGTGTGTATTTACTCAGTTGTATCGAAAGGGAAAGGGAACTACGCTCGTAGTGTCCAGTGTGTGTGTGTGTGTGTGTGTGTGTGTGTGTGTGTGTGTGTGTGTGTGTGTGTGTGTGTGTGTGTGTGTGTGTGTGTGAATGTGTATATTTACCTAGTCGTATCGAAAAGGAAAGGTAGTTACGCTCGTGGTGTCCCGTGTGTGTGTGTGTGTGTGTGTGTGTGTGTGTGTGTGTGTGTGTGTGTGTGTGTGTGTGTGTGTGTGTGTGTGTGTGTGTGTGTGTGTGTGTGTGTGTTTACCTAATTGTATTATACAGGGAAGGAGCTATGCTCGTAATATCCTGTTTCTTACTCTCCAACTCTCCTTATAAATTTCTAATTTCCTATATAGTTCCATTTTGTGCTACTTCGTCTCTTAGGCCACTCCAGGACTTTTAGCATCTGCATCGAAAAATTTAGTCCCACATACTTCAGTCAGTTTTTTCTAGAAATCATCATTTATTCTACATTTATGTATAGCTTTGAATTGTGCTACATCTGCTCCTAAGTTAGTTTATTCATTTGTGTGCATTTTTTCCAAATCTTCAGATATGTGGATTTTTAAAAATTGTGTTTATAAGCTCGTAATGTCCCCATGCCTAAAATCAAAGAGACATTCTCTTCAAATTCAAATTACCCCATCCCACTTCAGTGACTTGAACACCAAAGTCATGTCCCCTCTCTCTCTTCGACCCTTCAGCGTTGGTAAGCCCAGTGCTTCCAGTCTCCCCTCGTACGACTTATCTGGAAGGCAGGAAATCAGACCGGTTGCTACTCACTGTGAGTGTATGTGGTATAATGATATACAATGTCCACACAATTATGTATCATCAAATGAAATTTACTTCCATTAAATAATATAGTATTATAGTCTAAGAGTTCAACCTGTTTTTTATTCGTATCACTGAAAGAGAATACTTTAGGAGTAATCATACTATATAACTAATTTACCGCTCACACCTTATTCAATTACATTACACTAAATTATATTTCATGACTGGAAAGGAATTACACTCGTAGATCCTCGTCTCTAAGTCTCCATCAACCAAACTCTATTCTAAATTTATCTATATTGTTTGGTTTGATCATTTTCTTGTCCAAGCTACCCACAAGCCGATGCATCTGTGTTGTTGGTATTTTCTAAATAACTAGAGCTTCTATCCTTGCGTAGATCATCGCACCGAAGAGGCGGGGTTCCAGAGATGGTAAAGGCATTTGAAAGGGTAGCAGAATGGAGATATAGCAGAAGTTAAATGTCTATCAATATGCCAAAGGTTTCTTCCCCCTTATCAAGGAGGTAGCCAAGTCAAAAAGCACGCACACCACTCTCACCCATTCCACTCCTATCCACCACCCTTTCCCTCTCTCATCTTAGCTCCTCATGGATGATGGGTCATCCCTGTCTCCTGCCCACTTCCCGGATCAGAAGCCATGCAGCAAGACAGTGCATCCAAAGTAAGGCCGGTTCACTTAATCGGTGACCACCCCCCACCCCCATCCTCTCCGTCCCCTCAAGGGGGAAATAGGGAAGACGGGGAGGAATCCCTTTGGGCTTCGTCAAACTATCATCCATACACAACCACTTTCCCCTCACCCCTATCCTCTGCCTTCTCCCTCCCTTGTTCAACAGACATACCCCTCCTGCTCAAACTTAAAAGTGATAATTTTTCTTTTATGAGATTAGTCTTTAATCATAAAAAACACCACGTAACTCTGGTCCGTAAGAATGTCATAAAAATCACTGAAATATTTACTACATAAAACTTAATGCAGTCGAGAACTCATATGTGTATCTACCTAATCATAATATGCAGGGAAAGATCTACACTCTTGAGGTACCTCCTATTCAGCATCGATAAAAAATTTACATTCATTTATGATTTTAGATTAGACTATGTCTTCCTTGAGGCTATTTCATGAGTTCACGCGTACGGGAAAGTGTGTACCTTTACAATATTAAGACATATGTTCTACAATTTCTTCCACTAACACCAAAACCACAAAAGAACATAATAGATCTTCGTTTTGGTTTGGAGTCCACAATGTTCAAACATTGCCGGCGTGGAACAAATCGTACCCGTGGTTCATTCTGCGACAATAGTCAATTATTTCCTCAAAAAGACTTCCTTGAAAAGCCAAAGCCGTCCCCCCCACCCTCGAGTGGGAATAACCCTCCAACGAGTCTTCCTTCATATTTATTAATTCATATATTGATTTGTTTATATATATATATATATATATATACATATATATAAACATATATATATATATATGTATATATACATTATATATATATATATATATATATATATATATATATATATAAAATATATATATATACACACATATATACCAAGGACTACTATTACACAGGACGTGCGCACCCAGATCCTTGGTTTCGCTAGTGGATGCTATTGCTTTCTTTGTAACCTAACATTTTATATTGGACAAATATATCAAAACTAGAAACCTAACATTGTATATAGGACAAATATATCAATGTGTTCCTGTGCTGTGGACAGATCGGAAATTGTGGGTAATTTATCATCCATGACTTTGATGTATGAAGGATATACTTCGAAATCGCAAACGTTTGTACCAACTGTGAGATAGTGTCACTGGCAATTAAAATGCCAGTATGACCTTTCTTTTACGTGGAGCTGATGGCTGAAAGCAGGAAAATGCCATTGACACGGCAAGTTTCTGGCATACAGAGTACATTGGTGTCTTGTGCTTGGAAAACTCGAATGTGTATCTTTGTATATTTACGAGGGAACAGCGTCTTTGGGGTGATAAGCACTGCGTGAGTGTGTAATGTAGATAATACTGCCGAGACTTGGATTGATTTGTTGTTGAATTCCTCTAAGAGGGGGGAAGTAGGTGTCCTCAAGCGGTGAAAGATCAACGGTATTTACTAGGTGTTTTGTCCAGAATTTTGCTGATTTGGACATGCGGGAAGAGTTAGTGCGTCTGTTACGTTTAGAACGCAAGCCCACAGCTGTTAGTAAAGTAGCAGAATTAGAGTCGTGGGAAGTTGTTTGGGTGACAGTGCCATTTGTGCTAGCAGCTGGTGCATCCTCGTGTGGTGAAGCATGGTGAATTTGAATGGGGGGGGACTAGAATTAACTGATGTTAAATGATGTTCTGTCTGCTCGGCCATGTTGATGTGGTTGACTTTGTGGAACGTTGTTGATGCCAATGCAGGGAGGAAATTATTTGCATAAATTATGCCATTTTGAGCAGGGTAAATGATTATGTTATGTTGCTTCATCAATGTTAAGCCTATGAGGATATCAGCAGGAAAGTAAACATCAGCTACGTAGGTGGTAACTGGAATGGAAGGGCACTCATCTTTGAAGCTAATGTCTAGGGAGAATTTACCAATGATAGGGAATGGTACGCCATCTACATTGCAAAGATTGACGTCGGGGGGATTGCAAAATGGTGACACTCCAGATGTGTTACGTGAATGTCTATGAGAACGATCTGGAGATTCTGGTCTGTGTTGCCTCCGTGCTAGTAGCACAAGGCAACGATCATTTGTGTGGAAACATGTACCGTGATGATCGCAATGTTTGTTTGGTTGTGACGGGTACCTATGATAATATGTGTAAATGAGGTGTCCTAATTTGTGGTAGTATATGCAAAATATTTGTGTTCTTGAAGGAGAGCGTTGGCGTGAGCGACATAGCGTGCAAGATGTATGTCCTGATCTCGTGTTATGTGAGGGAGACCGTGTGACCTAAGCTATTGTGTGGGTGGGTGCGATGGGTACTGACTGGCTCTGGATCTGAGTGATAGCTTTGTCCGTGTCAGAGAATTTCCTGGAGAATTCGCCTAGTGTGATACCTGGTGTGAGTGGAATTAGGCTAGCTTTTTGGAGTGTATCTGGATGTAATTGGAAGAGTAGTCGAAAGTATGCCATGAGTGAAACTAAAACCTGAACTTATTGTCACTTAAAAAAATGGAGAAGGGTGGCTTAATGCAGGCCCTCAAAATTGTAAAGGGAATACATAACATTTGGACTGAAGATATTCCACACTAAATGCTAACTTAATGAAGAATAATGGCCTCAAAATATAAATAATTTCGCAAACCATATAGTCAATGAACGGAATAAACTTCCTATAGATACCATTGCATGTAGTACAGTTCAAAGTTATTAGATTTATATAGACAAATACCTTACCAATATTGAGATGTCCGCCAATTGGTTACTATGTTTGCTTGTTTATATGTTTACGTGTTTGTTTCTGTATTACCCCCGACAAGGTGGTTATGTTTTCGGTCGTCTTCGTTTGCTTGTTTGTCAGAAAAAAATATGGACACAATTTTTTTTTCCTATTTTTAAGTGGTGGAGTATAGTTAAAAGTAGTACTCCATTATATGAGATTCTTATAAAGAATGAAATGAACAGCTTTGGCAGAGGTCCCTCTCCGAGTCTTTCTGTTTATTCTTTTAACTGCATCAGACTTCGTTATGAACGGCATTCATGCTTAGCCAATGTAACCCAAGACCCTAGGGGGATAATGGTCCTCACACTGGCCCCATTCCCATGCACTTCCTTTATCTTGATTGACTAAGTGCGTGAGCGAGCGAACTGAATACAAACCGCAGAAGGAAGGTTTTGCCTTATCTGCTCTGTACCTTGTAAGATATGGGACGATCACTTTTCCCCCTGGGCGATCGGGCCGATATCGTCTCTTATCTTATCAGTCGTTTTTTGATCACTCAGGAGCCCGCGTAGATTGCGAGGTCCTTATCTCAGGTGGATGTTTATTTTTTAGGTGGTACATAGATAGGATAAAATAATCTGACATTACTCTTTACGAAATATGCCTAGTCTTCCACCATATCTGTTGGTTTCACATGTAGTACATACAGTCAATCGCGGGTCAGATCTCGATTGCATAAAATCACATTCACTATATAAGTTCAGATGATCTGAATGTCTGATGGTGAGCTTGGCAAGGACAGCCACGACTAGGGTGGCCATTTCCAAATTTCCAAAAAGGAGGACACTTCATATCGATGATAATACAGTAATACACAGTAATATATATATATATATATATATATATATATATATATATATATAAATATATATATATATATATATATATATATACATATATATATATATAAATATATATATATATATATATATATACATATATATATATATATATATACATATATATATATATATAAATATATATATACATATATATATAAATATATATATACATATATATATAAATATACATATACATATATATATATACATAATATAATATATATATATACATATATATATATATATATATATATATATATATATATATATATATATATATATATATATATAATAAAAAACTGAAAGTGAATCATATTTTTCACTTTAATAAATCCGACAAAAAACAAATACCTGTATTTCTTATCAAGTTACAACACAAACAAAACCTAGTTGTATCCTCACATTGATTGCCTGGAGGTTTATTTCTTTTTGTATTTCTGCCCTTTTTCTTTTCGGCATTTTCAGACACCTTAATCTCATAAATTAATTACCAAACCACACTGCACCGTGGTCACATCAGGACTGCAGCCCAATGTATGAGATGTGAATCATGCAATCACACGTTCACATTGGTCTTGTGCAGTTCCTGTCTACTTCGGCTGCCGAGTTCCAACGTTGACCTTGGCCTGGGTACTCCCACATAGTTTAATTGTACGGCATTATTGTATACCTAGGGTTATCTATTTATCTACTTATTTTTGTCACACCCCAAGAAAGGAGGACAAATGCACGTCCGGCGTGAGGTTACGCCGGATGGAGGACAAAGTGCTCAAAAGGAGGACGTCTGGCCACCCTAGCCACGACGTGCAGTCGAAAACGTTCAGCTCGTTGGTAGATTAGCAGTCAAACCCAAGTTCACATTCTAAAATTGTGTTACATTATTATGGTATCACAGTTTTATAGATACTTGATGTCATGACAAACTAATGAAGTAAGTCTGATGCGGAATCTTGTTCAATCTAAGTTACTGCTTATCTTGTTGACTTCTTGCAGTTTCGTATCTCTTTCGTTATATCACTCATCAAAGTAACATATATATCTTAGAAAAACCATGATCTCTGAAAGAAATACAATAACTTATGGGTTATTTGATGTGTTTAGTCAATGTATTATGGAACCGTTCAATTGATCCTTCGATGAGTTGAAACTACTGTGGTGCAGAATGAATGTTTAAGTTCTTTTGTAAGTTTGTAGGTGAAAGTTGACGGGTCGTCAAGCTTTGTAGAGGGGGATAATGTGGCGAAATTGCATGTATGAATGTTGCATAGTGTGCCTGGATGGTTGGTATGCGTGTAAGTGATGCGTGATGTCGGAGAGTCGAAGCATAAGCAAGGGGGTATGTAGCGAGGGTATGATGGGGGGACGCCAGGGGGGGTCCCGGCGTCGCCTGCCATACCCTCGCATAGAGCAAGATCTAAGAATATAAGGTCTAACCACTTCCGACCGAATTTCGAGGGAGTTGGCGCAGCGAGCCCGTGAACGTCACTTGGCTGTTCAAAGTAGGGTTAGCGGGTCCTATAGCTGTCAGTTGAAGTTGGTCCGTCGTTCGAAAATGACGTCGCCTTCGCTCGCACCGCTCCACTCAATTATTTATATTCTGACAAATATTATATAAAATATATATATATAATATATATAAAATATTATAGTTCCTGTCTATATATATGAATATATAATATATATGATATATAATATATATATATAATATATAAAATATTATAGTTCCTGTCATCCTTGGCGTTTCACAGTTTTCTTCAATGTATCACAAAGAGAAAATGGACGCATCTAAATGACTTCAGAAGCTGCGCAGAACTACTCCAGCGATTAGACCTGTTTACTTAGACCTTGGCAGTAGAGAGTAAGCCTAGCATTGGTGTTGAACACACGTGTAAAATCCTCATGTTCGCTAAGCAGAATAAACAAGAGAAGACTGAACTCCTGCCTTTCCCTGATCCGGACAATTGTAGGCGTGAACTTGTCTTTAACTCGTGATTCCATGATCACGGCCCATGTGCAAGAGAAAAAGGTGAGTTAATGTACATGCGAATATGTAACACTACTTTTAATACTTTTGCTAATTCACAAAAAAACATAATAAAAATAAATAAATTAAAATGAAATTGCTGCCTTAGAGGGAATTCTTCATTGTTAAAAATCTTTGACTACGCCAAAATCACGTCGCGAAATGCAAGGTCCAAATGGCCTGACCCCTCGACTGGACTGAATGAAATTATTCAACAGCAAAAACAACATTACGAGAGAAATGTGTACTTCGTAAAATGACGCTAAGTTGAAGTTGAAGTTGCTGGGAACGTTTGATACACAATCAGACCAATTAAACTCGTTT
>NC_134789.1:54772617-54862617 GCF_046742065.1 Oratosquilla oratoria | reverse complement strand
CAAGAACACAAGTCTCAGACTCCTTCCAGGCGAAGAAGAGTAACGACCAAGAGGTCATCGAACTCAAGTTCGTGAAGTTTTCTTCGCCTCAGTTTGAAGAACACAGGTCTCAGACTCCTTCCAGGCGAAGAAGAGTAACGACCCAAAGGTCACCGAACTCAAGTTCGTGAAGTTTTCTTCGCCTCAGTTTCAAGAACACAAGTCTCAGACTCCTTCCAGGCGAAGAAGAGTAACGACCAAGAGGTCATCGAACTCAAGTTCGTGAAGTTTTCTTCGCCTCAGTTTGAAGAACACAGGTCTCAGACTCCTTCCAGGCGAAGAAGAGTAACGACCCAAAGGTCACCGAACTCAAGTTCGTGAAGTTTTCTTCGCCTCAGTTTCAAGAACACAAGTCTCAGACTCCTTCCAGGCGAAGAAGAGTAACGACCAAGAGGTCACCGAACTCAAGTTCGGGAAGTTTTCTTCGCCTTAGTTTGAAGAACACAGGTCTCAGACTCCTTCCAGGCGAAGAGGAGTAACGACCCAAAGGTCACCGAACTCAAGTTCGTGAAGATTTCTTCGGCTCAGTTTCAAGAACACAAGTCTCAGACTCCTTCCAGGCGAAGAAGAGTAACGACCAAGAGGTCATCGAACTCAAGTTCGGGAAGTTTTCTTCGCCTCAGTTTGAAGAACACAAGTCTCAGACTCCTTATCATATCAACAGCTTCGCTGATTCCTTATTGGATTCCATTTTACCAACTGGAAGGAGCTCGTCTAAATTAATGTGCCACAGTGGTTTGCTAAACACGTCTTCTCGTCAGACAAAACCGGTGACAGAACTTATGTTCATATGCATATATGTACAGCCAAATTCCAAAATTCGCCGACAACCTAACATGCGATACAAAAGGATACTACCTTTATTTCGGTATCACTTCAGTACAAAACATATCTTAAGACACATTTCTAACGTAAGGGTACAGCGAACCATACACCATTTGTTAGCAAATAAAGTTAACACAAGTTTGTCATCCGGGTACCAGGAGCCTGTCGCGTGACCTCAGCTGCGGTCAGGCAGCCTTCCGAGACCTCACAACCAATGCTCCCTTTATTTTTTTGCTGAGTCTACGCAGAAACTTGCTTGTGCGCAAACTTTGCTTACTCCGAAATTTATGTGCGCACCCGTGCGAGTCCCCATCTGATCATTTAAGCAAATGAGCACAATTTGTAAGTTTGTATCACATATTACCTCCAATTATTGGTTTGACGGGTTGGCAAGTTACCATATTTTTAGAGAATTTACAAGCCGCGGGCTTCGCCCTCCCCGACTTCGCCGTGGGCTTGGCTGCGCAAACAGCGGCCTACGGCCGCAGCTTTCCGCGCTCTAATCCCTCGTTTTCCCCTTCGGCCTCGGGGCGGAACCCCAACACGGGATCCCCAGCACGAAGAAGAACGCGAAGAAGAACGCGAAGAAGAAGAACACGAAGTAGAATGCGAAGAAGAACGCGAAGAAGAACGCGAAGAAGAACGCGAGGAAGAAGAACGCGAGGAAGAAGAACGCGAAGAAGAATGCGAAGAAGATCACGAAGAAAAACGCGAAGAAGAACGCGAGGAAGAAGACGAAGAAGAATAACGCGAAGAAGAACGCGAAGAAGAAGAAGAACGCGAAGAAGAAGAAGAAGAAGAGGAAGAAGAATACCACTTGACCCCGACTTACCCAAGCGCTTTTTCAAGAATATTATTAGGACAAAGTGTCACCGTAATACCACCTGTCCCCGACTTCCACAGCATTTTTAGAAGAATATTTTTATTTAGACTTAGATAAGATGATGTTTGGGTGGAATTTCTTTATTGAACGGATTTTAATATCGTTTGAATACTTTGTGTGAGCACATTTTTCTTTATGTGCGCTAGTTGTAAAACATGTGCGTATGTGCGTGCGCACATGTGCACAACTTAAGAAGGAACGTTGCTCGCAACGAATCTCCAGTTACTGTCGTGCATTGTTGGTCCTTCACCAGTCAATTAAAGTTTGAAGGATCGTTAACACAACGAGGAGGAAGAGGAGGTCTCTGACTGAAAACAAATGGGCATATTGCCGGGGTCCCGTCTGTGTGTGTGTGTGTGTGTGTGTGTGTGTGTGTGTGTGTGTGTGTGTGTGTGTGTGTGTGTGTGTGTGTGTGTGTGTGTGTGTGATTCACCACGGTCTTGGATCACGTGTTGGACTCTATCAACAGCTACAGTATTTCCCTCCCGGAAGAGAGCTCAGAGCTCATATATGACCGATTTATGGGTAATGTTGTGACCTTACACACACACACACAACTCCCTGCCCACCAGAGTTGGAGTAACGACTCGCAGCACAGCGATACTGAAACTATTTCAGCCCTGGGCGGGATTTGAACCCGGACCACCGTAGTGGCGGCCGGGAACTCTACCAACTGCGCCATTGAGTCGTGTAATGTATGTGTGTGTGTGCGCGCGCGCGCGTGTGTGTATGTTTGTGTGTGCGCACGTGTGCGTGTATGTTTGTGTGTATGTTTGTGTGTGTGTGCGTGTGTATGCTTGTGTATGCGTATGTGCGTGTGTATGCGTATGTGCGTGTGTGCATGTGTATGTGTGTAAGTGTATATATGCTTGTGTGTGTAAATACATGTGTACATGTGTATGTTTGTGTATGCGCGTATGCTTGTGTATGCGCATGTGCGTGTGTGCATGTGTAAGTGTATATATGCTTGTGTGTGTATATGCGTGTGTACATGTGTATGCTTGTGTGTGTGTGCATGTGTGTCCGTGTGCATGTGTATGTGTGTAAGTGTATATATGCTTGTGTGTGCGTATATGCATCCATACATGTGTGTGTTTGTGTGTGTGCGTATGCTTGTGTATGCGTATGTGCGTGTGTGCATGTGTGTGTAAGTGTATATATGCTTGTGTGTGCGTATATGTGTGTGTACATGTGTATGCTTGTGTGTGTGTGCATGTGTGTCCGTGTGCATGTGTATGTAAGTGTATATATGCTTGTGTGTGCGTATATGCATGTGTACATGTGTATGTGTGTAAGAGTATATATGCTTGTGTGTGCGTATATGCATGTGTACATGTGCATGCTTGTGTGTGTATGTGTATGTGTTTAAGTGTATATATGCTTGTGTGTGCGTATATGCATGTGTACATGTGTATGCTTGTGTGTGTGTGCATGTGTGTCCGTGTGCATGTGTATGTGTGTAAGTGTATATATGCTTGTGTGTGCGTGTGCGTATATGCATGTGTACATGTGTATGCTTGTGTGTGTGTGCATGTGTGTCCGTGTGCATGTGTATGTGTGTAAGTGTATATATGCTTATGTGTGCGTATCTGCATGTGCATATGTGTATGCTTGTGTGTGTGTGTGTGTGTGTGTGTGTGTGTGTGTGTGTGTGTGTGTGTGTGTGTGTGTGTGTGTGTGTGTGTGTGCATGTGTGTCCATGTGCATGTGTGTCCATGTGCATGTGTATGTGTATATGTGTAAGTGTATATGGATGGGGTGAAGGGGGCTTTGGGGAAGAGGGGAATGTCTGTTGAGGAAGGATGGGAGAGGACAGAAGACAGGGGTGAATGGAGAATGGTTGTATATGGAAGATGTTGTGGTTGCATGAGGTGGAATGGGCGGGTGGATGGGAGGTGAGGTAGTATGTGTGAGCAAAATTTGACGCAGCCCGAAGGGATTTCTCCCCGTCCTTTCATTTTATGCAATGGGGGGACGGAGAGGGGGGGGGGTCGCCGATTTAATGAAGCGGCCTTGCTGTGGATGTGCTGTGTCTTGCGACACTGCTTCTGACCCAGGGCAGTGGACAAGGTGCAGGGATGACCCGTCATTCAGGAGGTGCTAAGATAAGAGGGAGGGTGGAGGGGTGTGGAGTGTATTCAGGGATGGAATGGGTGGGAATGATTTTATGCCTTTTTCTTTTTGGCTACCCCCCTTGTAAGCGGGAAAAAGCCTTGGTATATGTATGTATGTGTATATGCTTGTGTGTGCGTATATGCATGTGTACATGTGTATGCTTGTGTGTGTGTGTGCATGTGTGTCCGTGTGCATGTGTATGTGTGTAAGTGTACATATGCTTGTGTGTGCGTAGATGCATGTGTGCATGTGTATGCTTGTGTGCCCGTGTGCATGTGTATGTATATGTGCGCACCTGCTCAGGAACGTCTCCCATTCTCACGCAAGTCACAAGATATCCATCTGTCTGTATCTGTTTACTCGTATGAAATTCATCATCCGCCTTTCGTAACGCCCCGGTGTTGTCCTCCTCGTTACCTTGAGGAGAAGAGGTCTCCTTATCACCGGTTCTTTGCACATGTCGATGGATCGCCGAGACCGCTCGGTCAGCTCCACCGGTATCAGTAGGACTGCCACGAGTCCAGTGAAGAAAAAATAAATAAATAGGTAACAATAAATAAATAATGATAAATAAATAGAATACTAATAAAGGGCAAGGTGGACATTTTCTGTTTTAATCATATTCATAATGGAGTTAGTACACAAAAAAAATTTAAAACTTAACTGCTGTATCAGAAAACGTCACGGAAATTAATATCAGTGGGATAAAAGACTAAAACTAAAAGACTAAAAGACTAAAACTAAAACTAAACAAGATTCTCATTTCCCTTTGGTGATATGAAAGAAAATAAGCTCTGAATTCAGTAAAACAGTTAAAGTCTTCATAGTTGGAGAAGGTGATATCTCTTTCATTTCACAGACTGGTGAATAAGAGTTAGGTAACACCAATGTTCTCTCTAATTTTCTGGTGTGAGTGTGTGCATATTTATTTTCAGTTAACCTTACCCATTCAAAAATGTTGCTCAGAGAATTTTATTTGACAGTTGCTGCCAGTGATGAAAGTGTAACGTCATTTTTTTAAGAGAAAAAGGGTGTCCTACAGGAACAACATTTACGTGAGAAGTGTGATGGTCAGGTCAGGTCAGGTTAGGTTAGGTTTAAACGAAAAAAACAATTAAAGTATTGTTTTTTGTTTTAATTTTTTCCTGAGGTAGGACACATTCAAATAGGGTAGGCCACATACTAAACCAGTTTCAAAAGTAGGCCACATACAAAACCAGTTTCAAAAAGGTAGGCCACATACTAAACTGGCACCGAAATTTGCTTTTGTGCAAAGTTTGCCTTCTCTGAAAAGTATGTGCGCGCCCATCCGAGTCACCATCTAACAATTTAAGCAAATACGCACAATTTATAAGTTTGTATTACATATTACCTCCAATTATTGGTTGGACGGTTGGCAAGTTACCATATTTTTAGAGAATTTATAAGTAGATGTTTGGTTGGAACGTCTTTATTGAATTGATTTTAATATCATTTGAAAACCTTGTGAACGCACATTTTTCTCTATGTGCGCTAGTTGTAAAACATATCTGAGGGAATACTGGGTAACACCAATAAGAACATAAGAATGAAGGAGACTGCAAGAGACCATAAGGCCTACACAAGGGAGCTCCATACTCATCACCACCTGTCATCCCCATCCATAAAGTTGTCTAACCGTTTCTTAAAACAACTGATAGTTTCAGCGCTCACTACATGGTTACTAAGTGTATTCCATTCGTTGGCCACCCTATTAGTAAATTTGTCCAGTTTAAATCCATTACTGCGAGTCCTGCCTTGTTGTTTTAATATGATGACCTTGTTTGCATCACCCTTGTTAAAGCCTTTGATCCACTTGAACACCTCTATTAGATCACCCCGCACTCTGCGTCTTTCCAGAGAGTGTAAGTTAAGGTGCCTAAGCCTCTCCTCCTTTATTCCTTTATAGGGAAAGTTTTAATTCCCACCACTCCCACATCCCACGCTACCCTGCGAATCCATATCAAAAGAATCTTAAATGTTGATAGAAAAGGGTGCATCACTTCACTTCTTTACCATATGTGGTAACCCTTATCCTTTTTTGCAATCACAACTGCTAGAGAAAGTCAGCAATTTTTTCTTTGGGGGAGGGGGGAGTAGGGAGTAAGTAATCCTCCAAATTCACACGAAGCCCAACGAATAGTACATTCATGAAACTGTCTCACCTCTGATGTGGTCGCATATTACACAACCCAAGCCTTCAGATAACAAGTTATTACTCGATTTCTTTGTTTTTCTTTTTGCGACCAGCCTCGTCATGAACCTAAAGGTCTCCTAGCGGTTTGGTTCCCACTGCCCAAATCCACTTTCCTAAAGAACCGAACGCTTGTTCTTGTACGTTACACAACGTAGACGCTATCCATACTTCACGACAATTCTTCTTGCGAAGCTTTGGTAAGGAACCTTCTCTTTCCAGGCGGGGAGACTTCCTCCTGAGGAACATGGAGACCCCGACCATCTCGGAGACGGAGAAGGAGGTGTACGAATGGTTCATGTGGATCACGCCTATCCTCTTCTGGGGCCACCTGACGTCATTCGTGAGCCTCCTGCTCGTGGCCACCATCGGGCGGCCTCTGGGCCTCCGCCGCAAGTACGTCGCCCTCCTGGACCGCGTCTTTCTCTTCGCGCAGCTCAAGCTCTCCGAACCTAAACTGGAGGACGAGGATCTCGAGGAGGACGACAGGTGGGTGCTAGGAAGATTGATTTTTTTTTTTTTTTTTTTATGTTATTCTATTTTTTTTTTTTTTTTTTTTTTTTTTTTTTGAGAGAGAGAGAGAGAGAGAGAGAGAGATGGTTAGGTTGTGAAATAGCACGGACGATATTGATAAGAACCCAGAGTGGGTACGGTGGTACCCAACCTATTTTACTTCTTATCTGTCTATCTGCTCATATCATCTAATTCATATCTTTATTACTGTTAAACGTCTTTACTTTTCTATTCAATATAAGTATATATTTTTATAGTGTATCTCTTCATCTTTTGAATTTATATTGCATTATTCTATGTTATCAGTTTACTTAATTATTCACTTAATTATTAATATGTCTAGATGTTTATTTGTTCTCGTATATATTCATTCAGTGACTTGGGTTTTTATTGGTCTAGAAAACGAATTATTTTGTTCAAAATACTGCAGTTTATGAAGTGCGAGCTGGGAAGGCACAAGAATCGCCTAGAGGAGGTTATGTGGGTGATATGGGTGGCTAAATTAAAGAACAGTAAAACAATAAAAAAAAGTATATCAACACCGACAACACGAACAATGATAAGAAGAAAAAAAAATGATGTCTCAGACATCTGTATCAGACGCGCATTTTCGCGGGAACTTGCTACATGGTTCTACGTATTTTCATACATACATTTATATATAATACACAATACATGTTATACATGTGCCACTCCTACATGGGCCTGCCCCCATATGGGGCAACCTCGTCGCTTTGGTCTACGAATGGGGCAAATACACACGCGTGACAGGAATCGCAGGTTCGAGTCCCGCCTGTGGGTAGTATAAAGGGTTTCCGAAATTGAGTAAAAATATGCGAAGTGACGAATGTGGCAATGGAATCGTTTCAGCCATTCTCTTTCCTTAGGAGTCACAACCAAGGAGAAAATAAACACTTATCTGCCAGAGACTGGTGGAAAGCAATTGTAAATGCGTATGTGGGTCTCACCACGGTCTTGGATCACGTGTTGGACTCGTGATCGACAGCTATTTCCCTCCCGGAAGAGAGCTTAGAGCTCATATATGACCGATCTATGGGTAATGCCGTGACCTTACACGCACACGCACACACACACATACACACACACAAAACTCCCCGTCCACGAGAGTTGGAGTAACGACCCGTAGCGCAGCGATACTGAAATTAGTTCAGCACTGGGAGGTATTCGAACCCGGACCTCCGTAGCGGCAGCCGGGAACTCTACCAACTGCACCACGAGTTGTGTGCGTGTATGCGTGTGTGTGTGTGTGTGTTTGTGTGATTCATCATAGTCTTTAATCCCATGCTGGGCCCGTGACTGACAAATATTTCCCTCCCGGATGAGATCTCACGGCTCAAATACACTTGATCTATAAATAACGATGCGACCTTACATACACCCCGGCGCGCACACACACACACACACACACACACACACACACACACACACTGCTTAAGGGAAGTGGGGGCACAGCTGACTTGCAGCATTAAAGGAAGCTTTTATCGTCGTGATCGCGGTGTCCACGACGTAGAAGCCCGAGATGCTAGCCACTACACCAGCAAGTTAGCGAGCGAGCCCGTGTCGAAGGGGGCACGTGATTCACCATGGTCTTGGATCACATGTTGGGCTCGTGGTGGACAGTTATTAACCTCCCGGATGAGAGCTCAGAGCTCGTATGACCGATCTATGGGTAATACTGTGAGCTTACACGCACACACACACCCAGCTCCCCGCCCACGAGAGTTGGGGTAACGACCCGCAGCGCAGAGATACTGAAGGTATTTCAGCCGTGGGCGGCAGTCGAACCGGACCGCCGCGCCGTAGTGGCAGGCGAGAACTCTAACCACAGCGCCACGAGGTGTGTGTACATTTGTGTGTGCGGTCAAACATTGTTAATGTTTCTAATGTTCGCACACACTCCTTCCAAGTACAATCACCAAATACAATTCAAGAACCTAGTAACAGAATAAAATAGTTTGGTGACAGATAGAATAAGTCAAATCAAGTAACGTTTTGAAACGGTTGATTGGAAGGGCACCGATAACGTCAGGTTGATATGAGCATCGGTGATAACAGTAACGAAGTTAATGCGTAAGTAACCCATAACTTATTGTTTACACACACACATAGATACACACACACACACACACACATTTATGCATATGTACATACTTGCAAATGAACATTTATCCAAAAATACCCAAGACCTAAGAACAAATTAATAGCTGAATAATTGATTTAATCCAAATATTGTCAGAAATGTCAATAATAGTGGATGCGACTTCTCAAATCCAAATCAAGATTGTGTCCTTTCGACTACAATTTCACTCACTATAGTTCAGGCTTTTCATACAATATATCAAAGACGTGTCCCTAATTTATTTTATTTTATTTTAATTCTGATTAATTCATTATGTAATATCTTGGTGTATAATACGAAATAGGAAAATGAAAAATGATTTCAGTGGAAAGAATTCACAACTGACGAAACCTTACAGTCCATTTATCTCTTTACATAGTCTATTCGAAATCAATATAATATCGCTGTAAAATAAAGCAATCAATACATAAATGTATAAATAAGCAAGTAAAAAATAAAGCTAAAAAATAAACTACATTAAATTAAATCAAATATTAAGAGTGTCGCGAAATTTTAACCTACCGAAAAAAAAACACTCGACAGCATCCGTCCAGGAAATCTCCTCCACGTCTAAAATGTAAACAAGCTGTCCGAGTTTTTATCAGAACGACAGCCGCCTCACCGATCCAAGTCTCCACTTAAAACAGACACTGCGATAATACTTCACTTAGATAACAACCTTTGCCTGGTGGGTTTAAGGTCGAACCCCAAACGATAAAAGACGAAAAAAAAATTACTGATAAGTTGTGCCCGAGGATCTCCCGAGTTTTGTCTATTCAATTCCTAGATTCCTCCTACGATGAATCAAATCCTATGAACAAGGTTTCACTTTCAAGTATTACAGTTCCCGTATGATGTATTGATTGTATAGGGTCTTTAGTGATACCCTTACGGACCAGAGACACGCGGAATCATTTCATGATTAGAGAAGTGAAGAAGCGTATTCTGTGGAGCTGGTAGCGAACGTACTTTACGAGATTGTAAATGACTTGCGTCGTAATTGACTCTCGTTGTAAATGACTCAGGTTGAAACTGACTCACGTCGTAACTGACTCACGTCGTAACTGACACACGTCGTAACTGACACACGTCGTAACTGACACACGTCGTAACTGACACATGTCGTAACTGACTCATGGCGTAACTGACTCACGTCATAACTGACTTGTGTCGTAAATGACTCACGTCGAAACTGAATCACGTCGTAACTGACACACGTCGAAACTGACTCACGTCGTAGCTGACTCACGTCGTAGCTGACTCACGTCGTAACTGACTCACGTCGTAACTTACTCACGTTGTCACCGACTCACGCCGTAACTGACACACGTCGTAACTGGCACACATCGCAACTGACTCACGCCGTAACTGACTCACGTCGTAACTGACACACGTCGTAACTCACTCACGTCGTAACTGACACAGTCGTAACTGACTCACGTCGTAACTGACACACGTCGTAACTGACTCACGTCGTAACTGACTCACGTCGTAACTGACACACGTCGTAACTGACACACGTCGTAACTCACTCACTTCGTAACTGACTCACGTCGTAACTGACTCACATCATAACTGACTCACGACTCCAAGATACACTCCCACGTCAACTCCCTAAAGAACATGAGGTACTCTGAAACCTACAAGTGGAACCAACTGTACATTAGTTAAGAGAGAAGGTCAATAGCCCAGGACACTCTTTGGAAATTTTCTTTAAAAAAAAAAAAAAAAAAAAAAAAAAAAAAAAAATTGAGACAATGGTATTTTTTCTGATTCGGTTTTCTACACATTAAGGAGGTGAATGGTATTCTAATTCATCCCAGTGTTTTTCAAAGAGGTGTTTAAAGAAATAATATGAATATGATATTCTGGGCAAATGAAGAAGTTAGGGCGTCGTTACTTGCGGCGAAGGTCGAGGGGATGGCGGTTCGAATCCTGCCACCGGCTAAGTTGAACCAAGGGCATGGTTCATTAAATTCCACGCTACAAAGTTCTCTGTAAGGGACACCGTCCTAGCCTTCCGATAGGGGGGACTTTGTGACGTTAAACCATATCATTATTATCATTATTATTACAAGATATTCATACGTCTGACATCAAGAGACATGTTTTCACCCTGGACACGCCAATCCCCTACAACATGAACTGAAGTGCATGAGAAAAACCTTACTAGCAATCGACGAAACGATGTTGTCCACAAGAACAACCGCTCTGACGAATCATGGACAACAACACAATGTAATACCAACAAGAATTCCGTGTATTTCTCCTCTTCCCTCACCCCGCGCCTATCTCTCCTCCTTCGTTCTTGCCATTCCAGCGTGGTCATCGACCCAGAGTCTCCGAAGGGGGAATCTGCTTCCAGGACAGACGCCTACAACTTCCAAGACGCGATGCCTTACCTGACGGCTGGAATGCGTGCCGTCGTGACGGACTGCGTCACCAAGAGCTTCACGTCGGAGGAACTCCGTTGCTGGAATATGCTTTCCAGGTAACAGTAAAGCCGGGTCCACACTTGTTGCATTTCCACGTATCGTATCATCTTTGCGTACCACCTAGTGATACGATACGGTGCAACAGGGTATTGTACCCACTTGTTGCGTATCCGCCTGCTGTATACGCATACGCAACAAGTGGGTACAATACCCTGTTGCACCGTATCGTATCACTAGGTGGTACGCAAAGATTATACGATACGTGGAAATGCAACAAGTGTGGACCCGGCTTAAGAAACAGGATATACGTCGCCGTTGCACAGGATCAGTTATTACTTAGGTCGTTTATGATGGAGCAGCACTAGTGATAAAAAAATATTAAACAGAATAAAGTTGACTTCTCATTTTCTGTAATGAATTCGCCAATCAACATATGACTGTCGAAAGGTAGTCACATCACTCACTACATGCATACAAAAAAAAAACATTGAACGCCTCTCCCCACTCAACACATACTTGATGATTATTTTGTTCTTCAGGAAATGCCCAGTGAATTTCAGTATAGGTCCCTCCACTTTCCTGTTTATCGAAATCCTGAAAATCCTTATAGCAGCCCTTCACCCCATCACGCTTGATGGTCTTGTTTTATGGACTCCAAGAATATCACAAATTTTAGTCATTGTTTACAATGATATATAACAATTATCAATACAGCTTATACATACATACATACATATACTAAGGCTTTTTCCCCCTTACATGGGAGGTAACCAAAACACAAAGGCATAAAAACAAACCCCTCCCACCCATTCCATCCCCTACACACTCCATTCCCCTCCACCCTCTTCCCTCCCTCTTATCTTGGCACCTCCTGGATGACGGGTCATCCCTACATCTTGTCCACTGCCCTGGGTCAGAAGCAGTGTCATAAGACACAGTACATCCACACCAAAACCACTTCATTAAATCGGCGACCCCCCCTCTCCATCCCATCATGCAGAAAAGGAGAAGACGGGGAGAAATCCCTTCGGGCTGCGTCAATTTATTTCTCACACATACTCCCTCACCCCCAACCCCAACCCACTCCCCCTCATGCATCATAGCATCATCCATACACAACCATTCTCCATAGATTACGAAATTCAGTTTCGGGCCAATCTTCAGCTGAATAAAGTTGTCTGTTTTTACTTACAGTCAAATATGTAAAACTATTTCAGAGCATTATGAAAGCCATCTTACCTAAACAATATCTACTTTATTGATGATCACTTTTACTTTCAACTTGCATTTTAATCTATCCCTCATCAAGATGATTCGTTAGTTCAGTCTTTTTCCCTATCGAATCTCATGAATATTGAAATTAACAAAGAAAACAAGGAACGAAAGCAAGCAAACCAATTTGTTCTTACATAAAAGATAAAAAGAAATAAACAATGGTTAATTTAACACTCATAATTATAACCATTGTTATGGATAAGTAGTTTCTATTGAAACTGTCGACATCAATACTATTAGAAGCATCACCATACAACTGGTTTATAACTTCCTTTATCATCATCGATATTAACTTGTTTTCTAATTTTATTCCAATTATATGTTAAAGTTTTCTAAAATCCCAGCTCTCCCCTGGTGATTATAACATTTTTCTATCTGGGATTTTTTTTCTTTAAGGATTACGCGTCAAACTGTCTTTGTGCGTTACAGCCGAGACTGTTTTGTTGTCTTAGTTTCTTGGTGCTTTCGAGAGCCACCGAATGAAACAGACAGTCCCAGTGCAAAATGCAGAGAATGTCAGTGACTTTACCCACTTCCCAAGTCCCAGAGATAAAACATCTTACCGGCAACCGGAATACTTAATAAGCAAATAAGCAAACAAATGAATAAGTGGATAAATAGATATATGAATAAATGAATATGTTTATATAAATAAAAAGATAAATAAATAAATAAATTTACACAAGTAAACAAATACATAAGTAAACAATATATGGAAAACTAAATAGATATATAAATAAATATGTAAACAAGGTTTATCAAGATAGGAGTACCACAGGTAAGTACCCCCTCGAACTCCAGGAGCTAAGAAAGCTGACCCTCCACCTGCCCTCGCCCTCAGAACGAAGAAACGTCGCTACCTGAGACTGAGCCCCTCCCTGACGATCTTCTGGCTGGTGGGCTGCATCATCCGCTATGTGTTCCTCATGCCCATGAGGGCCATCATTCTGGTCGTGAGTCTGGCCAACCTGGTCGTCTGCACGTCCCTGGTCGGCCTCCTACCCGGGGGCGAGATCAAGAAGAAGATCAACGCCCTCGTCGTCATGTGGTGCTTCGACTTCGTAGCCGGGTCTTTGTCCGTCGTCGCCAGGTAAGGACGCCAGCGGCCCATTGCGATTCTATGTGGTTTAGGAATTCCTTACCTAAGGGTAATCTTCGCTTGCAGGGTCCCGTCTTCATTTCTTTTACATCTGTTACTGTGTCTTAAGCCTTGTGACTAATGGCTCAACCCTGCACAGGTTCCATGACACGCAGTATCGACCTCAGTACGGTATCGCGGTGGCCAACCACACCTCGCCCATCGACTCAATGGTTCTCGCCACCGACCAGTGCTACGACATGGTGAGTCGGTACTAGGTACCTGCCCCTTACTGTTTACACCGTTGCTCTTGTCCTTTTATTTACCTCTTTATCTACTCTTCTTGGTGTCGATGTTACTACCATCCTCATCACGTCTTATCACCAACATCACTGTCTTCTTAATTTGTATATATGTATTTTTAACATTATTGAGATTCTTATCATTTTGTTGACACGGTAGGTGGGGCAGAAGACACGAGGACTCCTCGGGGTCTTCATGAGCGCCCTGTCCAAGTCGTCAACCCACATCTGGTTCGAGCGGGGGGAATCGAAGGAGAGGGCCGAAGTTGCCCGGAGGTGAGTCAAGTGTGTACCAATAAAAAATAGAAGAGATAGAAATAAATAAATAAATAAATAAAATATAAACTTATGCCCGGGGGCACATAACTACGATCGAACCCGCCCCACTGCACTTCGACTACCAATGCAGGTGGACTCGAACCGGGTCCACAGTGAAGTGGAACACGAGAACAAAACTAACATGTCATAACGACACATCATATACAACACAGTAATTAGTATCAAAGAAATTTATAATTATATTGTCAATGGCTGAGAGGTCCAACCTGATAAATATATTAAACTCTGTCTGCAGATTGAGCACCAGCCCATCCAGGTTGCACCTCTGGACGGAAGTGAGGGTGTATACATGCATATACATACTACACATATGCATACATACATACATACATACATATAGCGTATTGGTATAAGTCACTGCAACTTTGCTATGGGTTGGCTGGGTTCGAATCCTCGGCTCGTCCACGTTTCAATTTCCAACGGATGCCTCCATCGAGCGATTCTTCAGTCTCGACTGCGATGGCATGGAATTAAAAGTGATTTGTGGTTGAAAAAAGATATTAATTGATCACTGGGAACCATTCAGTGTATATATATATATACCTGTATATATATAATATATATATATATATATATATATATATATATATATATATATATATATATAATGTAATAAATCACTAGTGACAATGATGAAATCAAATCATGAAACCCGGCTATGAGCGAGCTTCGAACCAAAGCCCGCGTGTATATATACATATACATTATATATATACAGTATATATATATATATATATATATATATATATATATATACACAATTATATATATATATATATATATATATATATATATATATAGGGAGAGATACAGAGAGAGAGAGAGAGAGAGAGAGAGAGAGAGAGAGAGAGAGAGAGAGAGAGAGAGAGAGAGAGCGTATATTACATACAGTATATCTGAATAGGCCTACATACCCTGGTGTTCGCGATTTTTTGTATCCAATATATTTGTAAAATGTCATGCATTTCAAGAAGGCCATCTATAGCAAATGTTGTTTATTTAGTGATGCCTCCCGACACCATACCTTATGTCTGATACCTTCCACGTCTTTGTGTGTTGCAGGCTGAGGAGCCACGCCACAGACACCTCCCTGCCTCCGATTCTCATCTTCCCCGAGGGCACGTGCGTCAACAACACAGCCATCCTTCAGTTCAAGAAGGGGGCCTTTGAGGTGAATATAACGAGTCTGACGAAGTCCCAGAGTTCTTCCTATGGCACGGTAGTTCTCCAACATCCCCCCCTACCCCCAACCCCGAAGGACCACGTGTCCAAAGTCATCCTCAGATCGAGGGTAATATGACGCCACCCGACTTCGAAAGTCCCCCGTTAACGACATCCCACTAAATCGAACTACTCCTCCTCTCCTTTCAGATCGGGAGCGTAATCTACCCGATCGCCATCCGCTTCGACCCTCGTTACGGCGACGCCTTCTGGTGGCAGGATACCTTCGGCCAGTACGCCTTCAGCATGATGACGTCATGGGCTATCGTCTGCGACGTCTACTACTTGCCCCCCATGGTCAGGGGCGAGAACGAGTCTTCCATCGCCTTCGCCAACAGGTGAGTCGAAGAGTTCTTCGATGAAGAGGATAGGGTTCTCCCATATATCTGAAGAGGTGAAAACGGCTCTTCTAGGGATTCGGGGAGTGATGGGGAGGTGCTGGTGGAAATTGAGAGAGTGAAGATGGTTCCTCTAGAGTTCTGAACGATTTTAGGTAATTCTCCTAGGGAAGACTCAGAGAGATTATTCTGTTTCTTCTGGGGACTCAGAGGAAAAGAATTGGGTCTTGAAGAATTTCAAGATGATTTGTAAAGAGCTTTTCGGAGGGAAAGGGAAACAGCATGAAGTTGAGGCACTGGTGGTGATGAAGATCAAATCATACTCTGTTCTAGAGAATCTGAGAAAATATAGACTCGCTTTATGGCAACATCTCGACTGTTACCCTCAGCTAAATGAAATCACCTGGCATTAGCCATAATAGAATGTTACAAGAGGCGCCACTGGTCAAAGAGTTTAAGAGTCAGTACAAAAATTGCTGGAAAGAATCCCATCGCTACGCAGTTTCATCTGGTCGGAGAAATATTGCATTCACTCTAAGCCAACATCTCCAACCAATCACCCTGGAGTTGCTGCCATATAGTAAGTTTAACTTTTCCTCGGACCCGCTGTAATAGAGCATAGTGTGAAATTACAAATCCTGTTATATAGCATCAGGAGGCTGTACATGTATCCTAGGGGTGATGTGGTTTGATACCACATCATGGTAAATGGGCATCGTTCGTAAGAGGATTAAATTAAACTCCATATCCCTTTAGACTTCATATTGAATTTCCCGTCCGCCACGACATAAATTATTTTATTACTTTGTCCAATTTATACAATTATGTCACACTCAGATGCTTTTTACCTTACAAGGGCCATCCTAGTATGTGGCAACATTATTCATGATATATAATTTGATTATAATGGACACATATAATTGGCCAAGATTAGTAAGGGGACACTGCAGTAGTGGCGTGTTGCCACAGGGGAAAATGGGTGAGCTTGCCGTTCTAGCATGGCAGTTAGTCCTATTTCACACATCTCCATATGCGTGATATGTGTGTATTTACCTAAATGTAGTATACAGGAAAGGAACAACGCTCGTTGGGTCCCGTCTCCTATTCTCTAATTTTCTAACATACCTAGACTCATAATCATGTACAGTTCCAACTTAATATATATATTTGATTTCCAATTATCATACTTAGATTTGAACTCATGTTTTGTGTTTGGGCTATATCACCTTCAAAGCTATTCCACATATTTATGCATCTATATGGACAATTGTATTTCTTCACATCCTTTAGACATCATGTGGTCTTTCTTCATTTACTCCCATGACCTCTTAAAGCCCTCCTCCCATCTTTAATCTCATCTCTTCTGCCAATGCAATCTATCCCCATTAATGACCTGAACACTGTAATCATATCACCTCTTTCGCTTCGATCTTTCAAAGTTGGCAGATCCAGTACTTTTAGTCTTTCTTCATATAGTTTATCTGCCAGGCTGGGGACCAGTTTGGTTGTTGCCTTTTGTATTCTCTCGATCTTGCTTATATCCTTCACTCTGTGTGAAGACCCATATTCAGTTTTGGGCGTATCAGGGTTTTGATGAGTTTTTCATCATCTCTTCATCCATATAATGGAACGCCATTTCAATCTTCTGCAATAGTCCGTATGTCTCTCTCACAATCTTGCCGATATGTCTGTCAGGTGACAGGTTGTCTTTTATCAACTCTTCCAAATCTTTCTCCTCTTTAACTTTTGTAATGAACTCACTTCCCGAAGAATATGTGTGTGTGTGTGTGTGTGTGTGTGTGTGTGTGTGTGTGTGTGTGTGTGTGTGTGTGTGTGTGTGTGTGTGTGTGTGTGTGTGTGTGTGTGTGTGTGTGTGTGTATTTACCTAGTTGTATTTTACGGGAAGGGGAGCTATGCTCGTGGGGTCCCGTCTTCATATCTCATTTTATCTAAACTATTTTTAAATTCATGTATTGTTTTTGCACACACCACTTTCTCATCTAACTTGTTCCAACTGTCTATTACTCTGTGAGGAAAGCTGTTCTTTTTTCAAATCTCTTCTATAGCTGTCTTTTTTTATTTTCTTTCCGTGTCCTCTTGTACTTCTGTCATCCCATTTTATCAGATTCTCTCTATCAGTAATTTCTATGCCTTTCATGATTCTGTAAATAGCTATCAAATCTCCTCTCTCTCTTCTTTGCTCTAGTGTCTGTAGTTCAAGTTTTTCTAGTCTCTCTTCATATGATAGTTTTGAGAGTGTTGGTGCCAATTTTGTAATTGCTCTTTGTATTCTTTCAAGTTTTTATTATACATTTTTTTGTACTTGGTGACCAAATCGTTGCTGCATATTCCAATCTTGGTCTTATCAGGGTGATTAGAATTTTCTTCACCATTTCTTCATCCAGGTATGTAAATGCAACTTTGATTGTTCTTATTAAATTATAAGTTTCTCCAAAAATCTTATTTATATGTTTCTCAGGTGACATATTATTCATAACAATGACTCCCAGGTCCTTCTCATTTTCTACTTTTTTTATTCCTTCTTCTCCCAATTTATGTGTTCCTGTTATTCTGTTTTTGCTTTTTCCAAATTCCATTATACTACACTTTTTTGTATTGAACTCCATCTCCCACTTCCTACTCCATTCCTGTACTTTATTTAGATCTCTCTGTAGTGATTCACAATCTTCTTCAGTTTTCACTCTTTTCAGTAGTTTTGCATCATCTGCAAAGAAGCTCATATAGCTTTCAATTCCTTCATCCATATCATTAATATATATAGCAAACATTATTGGGGCCAGAACTGTTCCTTGCGGAACACCGCTTATTATTTCATCCCATTTTGAGTGCTGGTTTCTTATCACTACTCTCATTTTTCTTTCTTGCAAAAAGTCTTCCATCCAATTTAGTAGTTTGCCCTGTATTCCTCCTTCAGTTTCTAATTTCTTAAGCAACTTCTTATGTGGTACTTTGTCAAAAGCTTTCTTTAGGTCTAAAAATGCACAGTCCGCCCATCCATCTCTCTCTTGTATTATATCTATTAGCCTTGAATAGAAACATATTAAATTGGTGACGCATGATCGTCCTTGTCTGAATCCAAATTGCCTTGGATTTAACACTGTTTTTTTTTTTTCTAAATATTTTACCCATCTACTTTTGATCATTCTTTCACAAATTTTTGCTATTGTACTTGTTAGAGAGACTGGTCTATAGTTGGTAGGTTCTTCTTTATTTCCTCCTTTATATATAGGTACTATATTTGCTTTTTTCAATCTTCTGGAACTTTTCCTTCTTTCAAGGAACTATTTAGTATGCTATGTATTTTGTCTGGCAGTTCATTCCTGCATTCTTTCAAAATCCAGTTTGCTATTTCATCTGGTCCATGCGATTTTCTGACATCAAGATTACTCAAGTGTGTTAATATTTCATTCTTTGTTACTTCTATTTCTTCCATAGGAGGGACTTTCTCTTTCCATTCGTTCTCTCCAGGTTGTATGTTCTCCCTTGTAAACACTGATTTAAAATGTTTGTTCATAATTTCCGCCATTTCCATTTCCTCAGTGTATTCAACTCTCTCTTGTCTTAATTTCTCCAAGTCTTGTTTGTTTTTCAGTTTATTGTTTACAAATCTGTAGAATAGTTTTGGTTTATCTTTACACTTTTCTATGATATCTTTTTCATATTTTCTCTTTTCCTCTCTGCACGTTTGTACATATTCATTTCTATAACAGGTATATATTTTCCATTTTTCAGGTCTTCTGTCTTTTTTCCATCTGGTCCAAGCTTTGTCTCTTTTGTCTTTTAACTCCCTACAACTTTTGTTGTACCAGCATTTTACATATTCTTTTTCTTGTTTTTGTCTTGGGACATACTTTTCCACTCCTTTTTTGTAAATTTTTGTCAAAATATTCCATCTCTCTTCTACTGTTGTTTCTTCTTTGTATATTTCTTCCCAGTTTTCCTTTTGAAAGAATTCTTTTATTTTATCAAAGTTTGTTTTTTCATACATCATTCTTCCTTTTCTACAGTATATTGTTCATTTCTTTTCATATATTTTTCTTCATTAAGTTCCAGTTCAATCAATATGTGGTCACTTTTACTTATTGGTGTTTTA
Source organism: Oratosquilla oratoria (assembly GCF_046742065.1). Taxonomy (NCBI): domain Eukaryota; kingdom Metazoa; phylum Arthropoda; class Malacostraca; order Stomatopoda; family Squillidae; genus Oratosquilla; species Oratosquilla oratoria. Next base: position 54,842,788 of record NC_134789.1, on the reverse strand, counting down.
TATTCAATTTTGTCCACTATTCTAGTTTCAGATGTAATTATTAGGTCTAGTCTCGATGGCTCTTCTTCATTTCTATACCTAGTGTTCTCCTGTATCCATTGTGTCATTGTATGGTCAGTAACCATCTCAAGTAGAGCGTTTCCCCATGAGCCGTCTCCACCCTTTACTGGCATTTCTTCCCAGCAGATTTCTTTGCAATTAAAGTCGCCCATCATAACTATTTTTCCTCCCTCTTCCATTATCTTGTTTAATGTTATCTTTGTGTCCTCTAACATACTTTTATGTTCACTCTCTTCCCATGAGGCTGTTTTCGGGGGCACATAATTTATCACAAACTTTCTGCTCTTCTTATCTCTGTCTTCTACTTCCATCATTATCATCTCTACTGTATTCTTTCCATATGTGACACACTTCACGTTTATATCCTTCTTAGTCAGGAACATAACTCCACCCCCTTCCTTTTTCACTCTGTTTCTAATCCAATAATTATATGCATCATGTCCTACACTGTTGGGTGGTAGTGGACCTTTTAATTTTGTTTCTACAATTCCCATTATGTCTGGTTCTTTTTCTTTCAAATAATCATTCAGCTCATTCAATCCTGTTATTAATCCATCTATATTTGTGTAAGACACTCTTAGTTTTCTGCCACTTCCATTGTGTTCTCTGTTTCCCTTTTGTTTTTCTCTTGTATGTCGACTTTCTTTAGTTTCATATTCACTACTCTCCAATAGAATCTCTCTTTTTCTGACTCCGTTCTTATCTCGTTTTTTTTCCTTATCTTCAAGTCTTTTCTGTTTTTCTTCCTCTCTTTCCTCTTTATTCATTTTCCCTTTTTATCCATACCTTTTTATATTGTTCACTTGTTGCTAGTTTCCCTGTTTTGGATAAGATATTCTCAGCCGTAGTTTGTGACCTGAATTTAATCTTAATTGGTCTGGTCTTGTCTGTACTATATTTCCCGAGCCTGAATTTCTCTTCGATTTGTTTCATTATTTCTGGTTCATCTTCCTGAACTAATTCTAGTAAATTTCTTACTTTTTCATTTTCCTCTTTGATTCTTGTGGTTCTATCTGGGTTATGTTTCTCTTCCATTCCTAATATAATTATACATTTCTTTCTGTCTGCTAAGTCTCTTACTATATTCTCCTTCTGTCTCATCACTTTAATAACTGAGTTTTCAGTTTGTTCATTCATTTGCTGTCTGATTATGTCAGTGAATGCAACTTTGCTATTTTCTTGGATTTTTTTCCAACCCTCCTTGTTCTCCTTATTATTCTCCTTTAAGACTTTATTCTCTTATTTTACTTCTTTTAACTGTTTTTTTAATTCTTCAATTTCCTTAGTTAAGTTTTTGTTCGCCTTCTCTAGTTCTTCCAATTTTTCAACCCTCTGTACAATGTTGTTAACATGACCGAACCTACGCTCCAAGTCCTCGATCATCTTATCGACCTTCTCTTCTAGTCTTGTCAGTCGGGGGGGGGGGGGTTGTGTCCCCCCCACCCTCTTTAAATCCCTGGAAAATATTCTCATCACTTTCTACTGTATTGCTCTTATCTATACTTCTAATCTTTACATTTTTATTAGACATTTCATCGTCGCTCAGCTGGTCGGGGGACCGTTTGTTTACCTTTCGCCTGTCTGCCTGGGCCAAGTCCTCTCCTTCCTCATTTCCTTCCATTTCCCTCAGCAATCCCTCCCCTTCTCCTCTTTCCCTACTTTCCCACTACCCCACGAGCAATTTTCCCCCACCCTGTAAATACAATAGGCACTTCTCTTTGCGTTGGGATCCACGAAACTTCAATTTTCTTCAGAACGTCTTCTAAGCCGTCCGTTCGTTGAAGTGTGTGTGTGTGTGTGTGTGTGTGTGTGTGTGTGTGTGTATTTACCTAGTTGTATTTACCTAGTTGTATTTTACGGGAAGGGGAGCTATGCTCGTGGGGTCCTGTCTTCATATCTCATTTTATCTAAACTATTTTTAAATTCATGTATTGTTTTTGCACACACCACTTTCTCATCTAACTTGTTCCAACTGTCTATTACTCTGTGAGGAAAGCTGTTCTTTTTCAAATCTCTTCTATAGCTGTCTTTTTTTATTTTCTTTCCGTGTCCTCTTGTATTTCTGTCATCCCATTTTATCAGATTCTCTCTATCAGTAATTTCTATGCCTTTCATGATTCTGTAAATAGCTATCAAATCTCCTCTCTCTCTTCTTTGCTCTAGTGTCTGTAGTTTAAGTTTTTGTAGTCTCTCTTCACATGATAGTTTTGAGAGTGTTGGTGCCAGTTTTGTAATTGCTCTTTGTATTCTTTCAAGTTTTTTTATACATTTTTTTGTACTTGGTGACCATATCGTTGCTGCATATTCCAATCTTGGTCTTATCAGGGTGATTAGGATTTTCCTCACCATTTCTTCATCCAGGTATGTAAATGCCACTTTGATTGTTCTTATTAAATTATAAGTTTCTCCAAAAATCTTATCTATATGTTTCTCAGGTGACATATTATTCATAACAATGACTCCCAGGTCCTTCTCATTTTCTACTTTTTTTATTCCTTCTTCTCCCAAATTATATGATCCTGTTATTCTGTTTTTGCTTTTTCCAAATTCCATTATACTACACTTTTTTGTATTGAACTCCATCTCCCACTTCCTACTCCATTCCTGTACTTTATTTAGATCTCTCTGTAGTGATTCACAATCTTCTTCAGTTTTCACTCTTTTCAGTAATTTTGCATCATCTGCAAAGAAGCTCATATAGCTTTCAATTCCTTCATCCATATCATTAATATATATAGCAAACATTATTGGGGCCAGAACTGTTCCCTGCGGGACACCGCTTATTACTTCATTCCATTTTGAGTGCTGATCTCTTATCACTACTCTCATTTTTCTTTCTTGCAAAAAGTCTTCCATCCAATTTAGCAATTTACCTTGTATTCCTCCTTCATATTCTAATTTCTTAAGCAACTTCTTATGTGGTACTTTGTCAAAAGCTTTTTTTAGGTCTAGAAATGCACAATCAGCCCATCCATCTCTTTCTTGTATTATATCTATTAGCCTTGAATAGAAACATATTAAATTGGTGACGCATGATCGTCCTTGTCTGAATCCAAATTGCCTTGGATTTAGTACGTTGTTTTTTTCCAAGTATTTTACCCATCTACTTTTGATAATTCTTTCACAAATTTTTGCTATTGTACTTGTTAGAGAGACTGGTCTATAGTTGGTAGGTTCTTCTTTATTTCCTCCTTTATATATAGGTACTATATTTGCTTTTTTCCAATCTTCTGGAACTTTTCCTTCTTTTAAGGAACTGCTTATTATGCTATGTATTTTGTCTGCCAGTTCATTCCTGCATTCTTTCAGAATCCAGTTTGCTATTTCATCTGGCCCATGCGATTTTCTGACATCAAAATTACCCAAGTGTGTCAATATTTCATTCTTTGTTACTTCTATTTCTTCCATAGGGGGGACTTTTTCCTTCCACTCAATCTCTTCAGGTTGTATATTTTCCCTTGTAAACACTGATTTAAAATGTTTGTTCATAATTTCTGCCATTTCCATTTCCTCAGTGTATTCAACTCCTCCTTGTCTTAATTTCTCTAAGTCTTGTTTGTTTTTCAGTTTATTGTTTACAAATCTGTAGAATAGTTTTGGTTGATCTTTACACTTTTCTATAACATCTTTTTCATATTTTCTTTTTTCCTCTCTGCACTTTTGTACATATTCATTTCTATAACCAGTATATATTTTCCATTTTTCAGGTCTTCTGTCTTTTTTCCATCTGGTCCAGGCTTTGTCTCTTTTGTCCTTTAACTCCCTACAACTTTTGTTGTACCAGCATTTTACATATTCTTTTTCTTGTTTTTGTCTTGGGACATACTTTTCCACTCCTTTTTTGTAAATTTTTGTCAAAATATTCCATTTCTCTTCCACTGTTGTTTCTTCTTTGTATATTTCTTCCCAGTTTTCTTGTTGGAAGAATTCTCTTATTTTATCAAAGTTTGTTTTTTCATACATCATTCTTCCTTTTCTATATTGTTCATTTCTTTTCATATATTTTTCTTCATTAAGTTCCAGTTCAATCAATATGTGGTCACTTTTACCTATTGGTGTTTTATATTCAATCTTGTCCACTATTCTAGGTTCAGATGTAATTATTAAGTCTAGCCTCGATGGTTCTTCTTCATTTCTATACCTAGTGTTCTCTTGTATCCATTGTGTCATTGAATGGTCAGTAATCATCTCAAGTAGAGCATTTCCCCATGAGTCATCACCACTCTTTACTGTCATTTCTTCCCAGCAGATTTCTTTGCAATTAAAGTCGCCCATCATAACTATTCTTCCTCCGTCTTCCATTATTTTAGTTAATGCTATCTTTGTGTCCTCTAACATACTTTTATGTTCACTCTCCTCCCATGAGGCTGTTTTCGGAGGCACATAATTGATCACAAATTTTCTGCTCTTCTTATCTCGGTCTTCCACTTCTCATAATCATCTCTACTGTATTCTTTCCATATATGACACCTTTCACGTTTATATCCTTCTTAGTCAGGAACATAACTCCACCCCCTTGTTTTTTCTCTCTGTTTCTAATCCAATAATTGTATGTATCATGTCCTACACTGTTGGGTGGTAGTGGGCCTTTTAATTTTGTTTCTACAATTCCCATTATGTCCGGTTCTTTTTCTTTCAAATAATCATTCAGTTCATTCAATCCTGTTATCAATCCATCTATATTTGTGTAAGACACTCTTAGTTTTCTGCCACTTCCATTGTATTCACTGTTTCCCTTATGTTTTTCTTTAGTATGTCGAACTGCTTTATTTTCATGTTCACTACTCTCCAATAGAATCTCTCTTTCTCTGACTCCGTTCTTTCCTCGTTTTTTGCCTTAGCTTCAATTCTTTTCTGCTTTTCTGCCTCTCTTTCCTCCTTATTCATTTCTCTTTTTATCCATACCTTTTTATATTGATCATTTGTTGCTAGTTTCCCTGTCTTGGATAGAATTTTCTCTGCCGTTGTTTGTGACCTGAATTTAATCTTAATTGGTCTGGTCTTATCTGTACTATATTTTCCGAGTCTGAATTTTTCCTCAATTTCCTTTATAATTTCTGGTTCATCTTCCTGGACTAATTTTAATAAACTGCTTACTCTTTCATTTTCCTCCTTGATTCTTGCGGTTCTATCTGGGTTATGTTTCTCTTCCATTCCTAATATAATTATACATTTCTTTTTGTCAGCTAATTCTCTTACTATATTCTCCTTCTGTCTCATCACTTTAATAACTGAGTCTTCATTATGTTCTTTCAATTGCTGTTTGACTATGTCAGTGAATGAAACCTTATTCCCTTCTTGAGTTATTCTCCAATTTTTAGCTTCTGTAGCTATTTTCTCTCTGTTTTCATTACTATTCTTCTTCAATTTCTCATTCTCCTCCTTTACATTTCCTAACTGTCTTTTTAGGTCCTCTATTTCTTCAGTTAAGTTTCTGTTAGCCTTCTCTAGTTGTTCCAACCTTTCAATTCTCTGGAAAATGGAGTCTACGTTACCTAACTTACGCTCCAAGTCCTCGATCACCTTATCAACTCTCTCCTCTAGTCTTATCAGTCGGGGGGGGGGGTTGTGTCCCCCCCACCCTCTTTAAATCCCTGGAACATATTCTCGTCACTTTCTACTGTATTGCTCCTCTCTATACTTCTAATCTTTACATTTTTATTTGCCATTTCGTCATCACTGAGCTGGTCCGGTGGTCGTTTCATGTTGACCTTACGCCCGTCTGCCTGGGCCAAGTCCTCCACATCCTCATTTCCTTCCATTTCCCCAGCAATCCCTCCCCTTCTCCTCTTTTCCTACTTACCTACTGCCCCACGAGCAATTTCCCCCACCCTGCAAATACAAAAAGGTACTTCTCTTTGCGTTGGGATCCACAATCGGCACTTTTCTTCAGAACGTTCTTCAAGCCGTCCGTTCGTTGAAAGTGTGTGTGTGTGTGTGTGTGTGTGTGTGTGTGTGTGTGTGTGTGTGTGTGTGTGTGTGTGTGTGTGTAAAGACAATAAGGCACCGAGAAAAAATTAACTGTTTAGGAAGTAGAAAAATACTGTCCCTCACGCGCATTTTTATGGAAACTGTTCGTTTTTTTGCGATAACCTCTGATCAGCTGATACTTATTCTATGTTAAAAGTGCATGTGCATGCAAATACGGTCTCTGATCTGTAGCTCCCAATGATACGCTTATCATTCCAAGTGCTTAAAATAGAAATGTTCAAACTTGTGACTACTCTGTGATACTGTAATCCAGCCCTGTGCAACCTGCAGCCCTCAAAGGGTTTCATTGCGGCCCTCCCTCCCTCCCTTTCTCCTAAAGATAAATAAACTATAATGCGGCCCTCAGAGAGAGGGTAGCCTTTCATTTGCTAATTAATGGTCAGGAAAATGTCTGTGTTTGATCATTCTTATGATCATGATCCCAGTTAACCAATATTAAGTAATTATTTATGTTTGTATATTATAATAATAGGGTATGGTAGCCTTTCATTTGCTCATTTATAGTAAGGAAAATACATTTGTTTCGGGCAATTCTTATTTTTGTGATCCCAATTTAAATAAAATCAGTAACAAACTACTTATCTATCTTTATCAGTATAATCTCACATAATATGTCTTCGATCGTAGTAAATAACATGAAATAGTAAGGTTATGTGGCCCTCCATACCAACAGAGTAGTGACTAGTGGCCCTTTGGGAAAAAAGGTTGCACACCCCTGCTGTAATCTGTTTACAACTCGACTGGATTTACCTCCGACTTAGCGTGATTCTGGGTTGTAACTCTTGTTTATTTCTTTCGTGTAATTGATTGTTTATTAACTCGGAATTAAATCAGCATCTGCTGCGGTAACTACGTATGAGGGCATGTGTAACGTTTGTATTTTATTTAATGTCTCTTCACTATCAGCACCGACACGAAGTGTGCGATCCGACTATCGTTTTTTTTTTTTTTTTTTTTTTTTTATAGCTGATCCTCAACCCCATTAGTTGACGTGGGAAGATTTGAGCGATACCTTTAAACCGACCTTTTTACAGTACAGTGATAAGATGCGGGCTTAAGAACTCTTTGGACCCTGTGAAGTTAGCCTGCCATTAATAAATTAATCACCTTGAGCATAGCAATGTGTGTGTGTGTGTGTGTGTGTATTCACCTTGGTCTTTTTGGATCACGTGTTGGACTCGTGATCGACAGCTATTTCCCTCCCGGAAGAGAGCTCAGAGCTCGTATGACCGATCTATGGGTAATGCTATGACCTTACACGCACACACACCCAACTCCCCGCCCACGAGAGTCGGAGTAACGACCCGAAGCGCAGCGATACCGAAATAATTTCGGCCCTGGGCAGGATTCGAACCAGGTACTGCCGCACCTCCGTACTGGCAGTCCAGTACTTTATCAACCGCGCCACCGAGTCGTGTGTGTGTGTGTGTGTGTGTGTGAGAGAGAGTGCGCGCGCGCGCGCGTCAGTGCTGGTGGTATAGTATGGTAACGATAGGGGTATCACCAATAGCGTCTGTATATAGGAACACTACATCGGTTGTCCTCGTGTTATGTCATTCAAACAGTTTCTAGGTTATAAGGGCCACCACTAATCATGCTAATCATTAGAATAGATAAAGATGTGCATGTTAAGCCATTTATTCTTATCACGTCCTTACAGAGTCAAGGCTTTGATAGCTCACCGCGCTGGCTTCGTGGACCTGGCTTGGGACGGCTTCATTAAACTCCAGGGTGACAAGCTCGAAGCGAAGAAGGAGGCCTGGAAAAGGATCCAGCAGGGCGAGTACGCGCGGCATCTGTCCCACAAAGACCAGAACGCAGAAGCCTCCCACACAGAAAACGACAACAAAGACATAGTCGATGGCCATAAAGAGAAACAGTTGTAAATGAGATGTGTGAATTTAAGTGTTACAGTGCTGTTAAACCAAGCTACGGATTAAAGGTGCAGATGCAACCACGCGTCCTGAATGATTTGTACGATGACTGATGAACTCCAGTATTTGTTGTGGATTATTAAAGTTCGCATACTTCAAGTGAACTTTAGGGATTCAGTGTCCCTTGTACATGATGGCGTGTGATGCACAATCGATTCATAGCCGTATGGGGAGGATCAGACGTAGCAATCTTCCTTAATGGATTTCGACCCGAGGTCACAGAGAACCGGGCCGTGTCACCTTGACAAATCATTGTCCACACTTGACTTCTAGTGAAAACAACATAATGTCTTTCATACTCGCTTGGGCATATGAGTCAGAGTTGCTCAAATTATTTCGACATTTTGTTTAATGTCTTCACGACCTATTGTAGATGGATGTGTATATTTCTTACCTATAGTTTTACTGACTGGCCCTGCAGTCTTACAGTGGCTGTCAACGATCCTCTGGCCCTCTCATAGATCTCTCCTGGAAGTATTTTGGGACTGTTGTTTGTGCTGCATTAATGTGGGCACTGTTTCTACATCACCGGCTGAAAATGCACTGCCCTCACGAGTTTCGCGATTTCGAATCTCACGGTTTCGAATTTGTGCGAATTTGCAAGAGTACAACGTGGCCGCGCGAGAACAAACTTACGCGACGATATTTCACTCTCGCGAATCTTTCGCGAATCGCTTGTCGCCATCCGGTCCCCTCCCCCCAGAAATACTTTAAGTATAAGAAATGGAGCAAACCTTATCCTAACCGGTTTTTGCGGCGGTAACCTCGCGAAACTCGCAGGGGCAGTATAGTACGAAGAGAGCAGTCGCAATTATCAACTCTCAATATGTGAAAAGATGAAATAGATACAAAATTGATGGAGCAAGATTTTTGGTCCCAGTCTGGAGACCGATTGCCAACCCCTAAGGGCTGCACCTCCAGGAGGTGAAGGGGTTGGTGGGTTTTGAAAATGGGCGGTTGGGAGACGACCCTCATCGCTATCCATCTTGCAGGATGGTTCCTAACAGGTTTTAGAACTATAAAATCGAAAGGAAGTTGTCTTCATTACATTTCCACCAGACGAGATGTACAGAGACGAGTAGATTATTTTCTAGGTGTAGAGTGTATTTTCGAACGAAATTTTAATAAAAGTTGCACAGTCACGATGTGAAGTGAAAAACTATGTTTAGAAAATTGTTGAATAAATGTATAAAGTTCTTGCCTGTTTTTAGCTACTGAAACGAGCACCCTGCTGCTTAACGAATTATACCATGTTCCTCAACATATTTACATTTTTATATTATTCAGTGGCATACAATAAGAACTCGTAGTAACAATGATGGTAAAGGATTCTAATGACTTTATTAGCTTAGTATTGTAATGATAGTGAGGAATAGGGATGATAGACGCAGTACAGTAAACAAGTAAGGATTAAGATAGGTGGCAGTGGTTCGCTGGAAGACTAAAGAATAGTAGCAACCAGTCCTGCAGTGCAGCTATACACAGCTTCATGCAAGGTTCAACAGCCGAATTGGTTTACCCCCACCAATTCTGTTTACGGTGATTCAACCTACACACCCACCCCTTTCTACACCCACGAATATGGCATCATGCAATAAAAATAATTGTGAAAAATCACAGTCTAGTGCAACACTTTGTAAATTAGGTTTTGATTGCGATGGATAAAAAATTACCTAAATTATATAACATACATGCTTACATAATTTTGTGGTTCGTTTATACGTGAGAAAAAAAAATACACCCGCGAACCTAACACGGACACAAATCGTGTTTTGTAGCTTATGATCTGTCCGAAATTCGTGAGTATTTCTACTAGAATTTAGTTGTTTTACAAGAATATTTAATACTTGTATTAACAATTATATTTTCTACATGATTCATAAAATGCATGTAATTTATTTAACGCCAGTTTATCTCTACGATATTATGGTTAGATTGTATATAAATTCGTGCGCACACAAACATCGCCAAAGAATTACTCATCTTCGTGGTTTGCAACAAGAGGAAGTTGCAACGTGAATTAATATGTGAGTATAATTATAAGTGTAAAGAGTAATTGGACAATGCATTTTTCACAGTTCTTACGCTTGGAATAACTTTTAAATACTGTCACCTTTGACAACCAAAGAAATAAAAGAGTAAGATTTAGCATGTAGGGAGGGTGAAGGAAAAGGCGTAGTAAAATGCAAACATATACCTGTAAAGGAATTCAGAATTATTTTATTTCATATTTAATATTGCTGTTACAAGATTTCCTAAAGAATATCTTATTTTGGAGTAGGAATGAAACCTGCTGACAAACCTGATAACTGGTTACTGCTAGCCAATTTGACCCAGATCTGCACAAGTGTGCCTACAAGGACTTTTTTTTTTATTCGAGAAAATAACAGTAGTATGTCTGGATAATGTACAGACTGACATTTCACTGTTTCGTATTTGTCTTCAATTAATGCTATTGGTACTGTTTTCCTGCTATGCATGTAGGGATTTTTTTCATTGTAGAGATTTTATGTGACATTCTTCACAAATCAAGACTGCCACAAACAAGTAAAAGTAATTGTTGTGGTGGAAGAATATGAATTTGATGTGAAAGCTGTATTAGATGCACCCTAAGCAATAGATGGCAAGTGGATTGCACTTGCCAAAACATCAAATAAAAATAAAAAGATTGTTGAAATTATAACATTAGGGATACATATTGTCTCCATAAATTTGAAGTTTCACAGATTTTCGACTGAAGTAATCTATAGTAACTGTATTCCTTGTATATGAAAAGTATTAAAAAAAATTAATGGTAGTAACATCCTACACCAAGGTCTCTGGGTTAGTTGGGTATTGCATAGAGTATCTGAGGAAAGGAGGAACAATTAAGTAGACTTAAATTATACTAATGACCCACTTTCAGAGAAGAATAGGTGAAAGTAAAAAAGATCTATATATTTCTATCACAATCTGTGATCCTCTTTAGCTGAAGAGGATCACAGATAGCGATTGAAATATATGGATCTTTTTTACTTTTGCCTATTCTTCTCCGAAAGTTGGTCATAAGTATAATTTTTACCACTGTGCTATGACATTACTTTGTTGAGACTGTTAAGTGTTATTAGTAAAGCATATGAGAAATGTTAACTGAGAGTAGTAGCTCATATCAAGCAGCCCCATCCCACCTTTAGCTCTTCCCAAAGACATAAGTGCAGTGTTTCAGATGACAATTTCCTCAATATTCATCTCATTGTGCACAATTTGACAACATTGCATAACACAAGTTGCTCTGCAGAACAAGGATTTTCAACCTTAAACAGATCAAACAATGATGTCCAAAGCCTGATTGGAGGCACTGACACTCATGAGTATTCATGGTAAAGAAAAACGTTCAGCCATTGAAGTAATGGAAAAAATTATGAAGATGCATTCTCATCATCAAAGTGAATGGAAAGAAACATAAATCAAAGTAAGAGGGAAAGAATCAATGACAGATCATGGGGAGTTTACAAGAGTTGATCAGTTGTGTATACCAGTTAACTTTTATGTCAGAAATCTTGAAAGAAGTATTAAAATGTGGACAATAGGATTGGGACTAAATGGCTTGTTTTTTGTTACTTTCTTTAAAACAATAACTATGGCTAAGCAAATAAATGTGCTTGAATAACTGATGACCTATTACATCATTTTTCAATCCACATATACAGACACACATGTACATACACAAAAAAAAAAGAATATCAGGACAATATACAATTTTAACTATGGAAGTAAAGAAAGTGTGGTTTTGGAGGAAGAGAAGAGAGTATTTGTGTGTGATATAGATATTGGGGTGTTTTTTTTCTTTGTGTGTATTGGTGTTCTGCTATGTAGTGTAGCGGGTGTACTGTGTTTGTGGAGGCTGCAGCAAGTGTTTGTGTGCCTCTCATGTCAAGGTGATCTTTGACTTTGAGGACTTTTGTTTCATAGTGTAGGTGTTGTATATGTGCAGCCTACAATTGTTTTTAAGGCTTTGTTTTGTATGGTCTGAAGGGTGTTGAGGTGTGTCTCACTGAGATTAGGTGCCCATGCTGGACTCGCATAATTCATCACTGAGCGTATGCATTGTTTGTATATTGTAGTGTTAGTTTCTTTGTTTTGTCCAAATGTTGTTCCAGTGATTGATTTAAGTGCGTTGAGTTGAGGGCCAAACAGCAGCAAACATCCCTGGCCACCGGCGCTATGCAGGTGGCACCTATCCCCAGGAGGGACTTCGGTCACCTGGGCGAGTACCACTAGGAGAGGGTTGACCTTCTTGGTCGTAGCTTCCCACATCCCATATGTCTCTTGTTGTAGTGTGTACAAAAGGCTGTTCTATTTTCTAATTTCTGTTCTGTTTGTCTGAAGATGTAAGACAAGAAAGATCTAACCATCTACTGTTTATTTTTTCAATGTTTTTTCTTGCATATATATATATATATATGTATATAACTTGTATCTAAACATCATCAGATGAAGTAATTGGGGACGAGCAACAAAATATGTTTAGGAGAGGAAAAGGAAGTATTGATAAATTTTTCATAGTAAAGTAAGTATGCAAGAAGTTTTTGATGAAGGACAAATGTGTTTTTTTTTTTTTAACTTTAATGGATTTAGAGAAGGCATATGACAGGGTTGAAGAAGGTGAGAAGTGTACTTCACGAGGCGTGTTGCTGCGCCTGAAACTCTCACCTTTACCCAATGTGCTTGGACTATTGGGGCAGAGGGTTGACAGAAAGGCATTTTGGGGTGTGCTGAGGATGTGTGAGATAGAGAAAGTTTGTTCAAGTGCAATGCACCTACAAAATTTATAGTATGCTAATTCTTGTCACAATATAATTACAATACTCTGTGATTAATCAGCAGCCAATTAATCATTATTAATGAACAAGGCAAGGCCTTTTGTTTGGTAATAAGCCAAGTTGCTTAATAGTGCATCCTACCAAGACTGCCAGTACTATATTCTCGATAAATTCACTGATGTCCTTGTAAATTTGAGCTTATCATTCATTCACCTCCACTCTGACCTATGTATCAAATACTTTAATACTTTTACCAATAAGCATTGGAACTATTAATTTGTTTATGGTAACTTTCTATTGAAAATAATTTAATAGAAAAAAATATATATATATTTGTATGCAAGAAGGTAAAACAATAACCTATAATGGACAGTGGAAAGAATCACCACCATGCTGCCCATTCTCAAGACCCGTTTATCTCCACACCTCCATCTAGATATGTAACTCGAAGTGGTTGATATTTAGTCTGTGTACTGGGCTTAATTTAGCTCTCTAACGGCTTTACTGTATATCTTCCACCTTCCTCATATAGATGAAGGTAACTGCTCCTATCCTACTACTTCCAGCTGGTAACATAGAAACTGTTACACACAATTATAACACAGACAACAGTTCAAAACTTCTTCCTTGGGAGATCTATGGGAGGGCCGACTGTTACCAGTCACTGTGGGACTGTGTATTTCCAGTCAATGAAGCTCAAGACAATAATTATTATAGAATTATTACTAAGCAGTAGGAACCAGTAATGTGTATCTGCTAGCAGTGGTTATTTCAACTCACCACCCACTGTCAAAGCCCATCCAACATCCTCATCTCTATCTGGAGAACCAGTCTAAGGGAAGGCTGGCATTCAGTCTTCAGACTGGGCCCAATATCACTCTTTGTCATATTTAACTATTTATCCCAACTTTTTTTCCACAAGGAGAGTTGACAGATCCTGCTTCTCTCCTCTTTGTACTAACCAGTGAAAATGGAGCTACAGTAATACAACACCAACACAGACAACACCAAAGGTTCTTCCAAGAATTTTAAAAGAACCCAAGGACTATTGCTATCTACTGGATATAACTAGATTTATGGGCAAATTTTTACTCTCCTATGCACTGATGACATAATCAGAAACATGCTGGACCTGCATTCATGTAGCTGTGGGTTTCAGTCCCACGTTTCTCTCCGGTTCCCTGCAGTAACTGTTACCTTCCCCAACGCTCAAGGCAAAGGTGACTGCTTCAGCCACAACTATGTTCCTCTTGGTGTAAACACCTCGCCACCATGTTTTTAATGCAAGTATTTCACTCTTCTTTTGTGTGAGCTTTGGCTGGCTACCCCCCCCCCTTACATGGAAGGAAAAGGCCTTTTGGTAGCTAGATAGAACAGATAGATATGTTTGTTCTTTAAATCTATTTTTTCCCAGGGAAATCAATAGGAAATCATCACAAGTAAATAATGATGGCATCATTTCATAATTTTACTCGTGAATTTGATGTTACTCATTTTGCTACGCAAATATTGTTCTAAATACTGTTAATTACTAGACACTAACTAGTAAAACAGTGTTTAAGGGAGCTACACCCTTTGGCTAGTAATTTTTTTGACAATCCTTTCCTCACCCTCGATTCTGTTTTGTATTTCTCATCATAAACATTGGGGTTGTTAATATTTGTTTGTTGTAGTTTTCTTCTGAAAATAACTTATATAAGAAAAATTAAATATTGTAAATAAAAACAAATAAAAAAGTTTTGTATGTGGTAAAGTAAAATAATACACCAGTTTGGTGTAAAACAGGAGACGACTGGAATGTTGGAACAGGGAAAGGAGGGGATGTGGCGGGCAATGTTCATTTTTTACTGCTCCTTTGGTTGGTACTTTCTTTTAAAAGTCTTCCATTACTTGTGGGGTAAGATTTGTGAGCTGTGTTGGTGGAGTGGCTTTCTTTGATTTGGAAAGGTATGGTAAATGTTTTGATGTAGACAGGATGTCTTGCTGCATGTTTGTGTGTTAGGACGGGGTTTGTGTGTGCCTATTAGTAGAACACCAATAGAATGTATACTTTTTTAAAGTGAAATACTGGTATTTATACAAACGTTATCGTACATAAAAAAAAGTTTAGGAAATGACAGAGCATTAATATGCCGTTCAGATTCAATTCACCATTTATCAGTAAATGGATTAAACTTAAAATGAAATGTTTGCCAATTTGATATTGTATTTACTGCATTGGCTCTCTCCAGGAAAAATACATAATTGTTTGAAAAATGTCTAAATTCTTCCTATGTTTTAGTAATCTCAGGCAAACACGCTTGATAAATTTGCACCAAAAATGGCAAAGAACTTTTAAGATTTTTTTTAAAGATTGCTAACCACTAAGAAAATAATTAAGAAGAAATAATTATAGAAATAAAGAAATTAGTGAAAAAAACATAATTGTTTGAAAAATATGACTACAATCTTCCTATGTTTTAGTAACCTCAGGCAAATATGCTTGATAAATTTGCACATAAAAAATGGCTAGGAACTTTTAATATTTTTTAAAGGTTGCCAACCACTAAGAAAATACAGTGCTCGACAAAAGTTTGCGGCGCCTCAGCGAATCTAAACAAAAATGCACAAAAATGTAATTAATCATTATATTTATTGGATTTTTACTCACCTAATACTTGGTTGGGAGTCCTTTGCACTTTAACACAGCCTCAAGACGACGTGGAAGTGAAGCAGCTAGGTTGTGGAGGGTTGTAGGCTCCAAATTATCCCAGATTTCCTGAATGGCTGCCTCGAGCTTGAGTATAGAGCTGACGTCTTTGCCTTGTAACCTCTTCTTTATAATGCGCCACAAATTTTCAATTGGGTTCAAATCAGGGCTATTACCTGGCCAGTCCTTTATAAAGTTCACTTCACAGTCGTTGAGCCAAGTAGTGATGGATTTAGCAGTGTGGCAGGGGGCACCGTCCTGCTGAAAAACTGTGGCACCTGTTTTTTCAAATGATTCAGGTAAATTTTCACACAGAAGCTCCAAGTACACGTTTTGGTTCACTTTTAAGTTCTTGGGTAACACTACTAATGACCCCAAGCCCTTGCCGCTGAAACAGCCCCACACCATTAAAGTATCAGGGAATTTGACAGTACCCTTGACGTACCGAGGGTCAAGCAGGTCACTTCCATGTCGCCGGTACACCTTTGCACCACGGTTACAGGTGACACTGAAGGTGGCCTCGTCAGACCACAAAACGTCAAGCCAGTCGTCCTCAGTCCAGTGAGAGTATATCTTGGCAAATTCAATCCTGGCTTTCTGCTTCTTGGTGACAAGTGGCTTAGCAACAGGCTGGTGACTCACGTACCCAAGCTCATGCACCCTTCGTGACACTGTCCTCACAGACACCTCACCAAACACCCCAGGGTTCTGTTCCTTCACTACCCTTGCTGTCTTATGAGGAGATGCCTCTAGAGTTCGTTTTATGATGGTATCTGCCCTTGTAGAAGTCTTTCTAGGGCGTCCTGAGCGTGGTTTGTGAGCAGGCAAAATGTCATCTGGCAAATCTCTTGCACGTGCACACCACTTCCTCACTATAGACTTTGCACAGCTTAACTGTTCACTTATTTCCTTCGTTTTCTTGCCTGATTCACGTAGAGCAATGATCTGGGCTATTAACTGCTTGCTTCTATAAGCTGCATCGGCCATGGTAAGGTCACAGGCAATGGTAAGGTCACAGGATTGAAGCTACCAAAAAAAAAATGTACCGCAGACACTCTCACAATGACAGCCACGTGGCAACTGAGTGGTGTTGTCTGGCAGCGGCGTATAGTTTGAGGGTTTGTTTACACTGTTTACACTCTAGAGGCATCTCCTCGTAAGACAGCAAGGGTAGTGAAGGAACAAAACCCTGGGGTGTTTGGTGAGGTGTCTGTGAGGACAGTGTCACGAAGGGTGCATGAGCTTGGGTACGTGAGTCACCAGCCTGTTGCTAAGCCACTTGTCACCAAGAAGCAGAAAGCCAGAAGGATTGAATTTGCCAAGATATACTCTCACTGGACTGAGGACGACTGGCTTGACGTTTTGTGGTCTGACGAGGCCACCTTCAGTGTCACCTGTAACCGTGGTGCAAAGGTGTACCGGCGACATGGAAGTGACCCGCTTGACCCTCGGTACGTCAAGGGTACTGTCAAATTCCCTGATACTTTAATGGTGTGGGGCTGTTTCAGCGGCAAGGGCTTGGGGTCAGTAGTGTTACCCAAGAACTTAAAAGTGAACCAAAACGTGTACTTGGAGCTTCTGTGTGAAAATTTACCTGAATCATTTGAAAAAACAGGTGCCACAGTTTTTCAGCAGGACGGTGCCCCCTGCCACACTGCTAAATCCATCACTACTTGGCTCAACGACTGTGAAGTGAACTTTATAAAGGACTGGCCAGGTAATAGCCCTGATTTGAACCCAATTGAAAATTTGTGGCGCATTATAAAGAAGAGGTTACAAGGCAAAGACGTCAGCTCTATACTCAAGCTCAAGGCAGCCATTCAGGAAATCTGGGATAATTTGGAGCCTACAACCCTCCACAACCTAGCTGCTTCACTTCCACGTCGTCTTGAGGCTGTGTTAAAGCGCAAAGGACTCCCAACCAAGTATTAGGTGAGTAAAAATCCAATAAATATAATGATAAATTACATTTTTGTGCATTTTTGTTTAGATTCGCTGAGGCGCCGCGAACTTTTGTCGAGCACTGTAATTATAAAGAAATAAATATAGAAATAAAGAAACTAGTGAAAAAGTCGCAAATGAGCTTGTGATCATGGGTTGGATGATGTGGTTGTGCAATGCGCCGCATGTGTTAGCCTGCATGGTTTTGTAGTTTGGTGGTGTTAGATTCAAACAAATTTAATATTATTTATATTGATAGTTGAAAGAATAATTATGTAATGAGACAGAAATTAGGGGTTATATTGCAGATAAATAGGGTCATAGTTATGTGAATGCTTACATTAATTTATTCTTTCCTCCGGGGCCGGTGAGCTGACCCAAGTAATTCATCCGCAAGGGAAACTCTTCCATGCATATTCTAAATTTATTTACTTATATTAATTTCAAAACTAAAATAGTGAGCCTAATTAAATTAAACCATCGAATTGTTTGGGCCTTCTCTTTCGCCTGTTGATTTACTCACACGTGCATTCTTTAAAAAAAAAAAAAATTGTAATCGTCATAAAACTTACAATAGCAGTGGCTGTTCGAATCGTATGCACTGAAATCAAGTTTGCTTACATGTGAAATTTTACTATATTCCCACGCGCTGCCAGTACGATTTTTTCTTTTATTTCATTTTATCGTTTTCGTTGAAGTACACCACTTTTTTTTATCACGTAATATCTTTTCGCTAACATATACCCGAATTTTTTGCTTTGAATGATTAGCAAATTGTAAGCGGCACGATGGGATTAGTAAAACGTAATTGAAATTGTACGTTACCATCTCCAGTATAATTGGTGCTCCCACGATGTACCTATAAGTGTAGTTGGTAGTGCTGGGCAAATACCGCTAATTTCAATACCGGAATTACCGGTAATCAACAATGCCGTTACCGGAATTACCGGTAATTTACCGGTAAAAGACTCGTGAGGTAGTAGTGACGTCCCAAGTTCGAGTCGCCTTTACGACTTAAATCTAAACAAATTTCATCCTACTATGGTGTGTAGTCACAAGTTTTGTAACGTCGTCACTATAAAAATCCTGCGCTCCGAGTCGTTACTCCAACTCTCGTGGGCGGGGAGTAGGGAGGGGGTGCGTGTAAGGTCACAGCATTACCTCCTCTCCCTCAGTGCATAGGCCTACGCACCAATCCCCCCCTCCCCCTCTCACACTCCACTTCCGTCTCTATGTAAGTGCAATTTCATACAAAGAATATATTTTTCACATAGAAACACAATTTCATAAAAGAGAAATAATTACATGCATCATTTTTACACATTACACATAAAAATTCATTTCCAAAATCACCCATTTTTCATTTAGTCAGGACAAAGTTTTTTTGTACAATTGAGGTTTTAAATGTTTTGTGCGAGATGAATTGACATATGTAGGTCATTTTCATAATGTTTTTTTTTTACCAAGTTCCTCTTATATTAGGCTCGGGAACACAATCTCAACCCTTTGAATTTCTGTCAAAGTTTTTTTCAATTGTTCATAGTTGTCATTTTTTATATTGGAATTACGTTAATTTTGTATTAGCAGGACTCTACGATCCCTATATTTATATTATAGTACCTTTAAATGGACAAAAAACACACGCATATATTTTATTTTATTTTTTTATTCTGTGTATCCATTTGGATACATGCCCACCGGAATCGCCAGCGCGCGCCACCTCCACCAATCTAGGGTAAGGCTCGCAAATATTAGTTACTATTAAGACTACGCGAATAATAATTACATGCGTATCACTAATAAAATATGATTTTTTAATAACACGTTACCTTGCGTCGTAGAGGCCACTTCAATGGGCACAGTGTTAATCCACCAGAATCTTTGATCGTCTCTGCCCGCTTATTCTTGTCTGTTTTCCGTGAGTCTGTTGTGGTATACTTTATTCCCTGCCCCAACCCATAGCTTATATATATATATATATCCTTGTCAGTCATCACTCGTGCGAGTCTGGTAAGTGTATTTGTGAACTTGTTTGTGATTAACTCCAATACAAGTACAGTACAAATAGATTGTAACATGCAGATGGTGTCTTTCATGAGCAACTGCGTACATTTATGTAAATATGCATATATTAATAAACATTAAATATAAAGTTAAATATGAAGATCTGGTAAGTGTGGAAACTGTGTCTCTCCAATCTCCCCGTTCTGTGAGCTTTCATGTCCGTTCTACAAACTTTACAACGTGCCTTATTTCCATCCTCTTTCACTTCCGCTAACCATTTTTTAAACAGGGGATCCTTTAACCAGGCAGACTGAAAAGTTTTCGAGTAGTTTGACCACCTCTTCATTTCTAGATCACATAGGCTGACTAATCGAATACGTACATTTTGCACTGAACCTCTGCGGGCCGAGATGCGAACAAAACGATCTAGCACGTCTGTTAATTTTCATATTCGAATACGTACATTTCGTACTGTGCATCTGTGGGCCCAGAAGGGAGCAGGACGATCTAGCACGTTGAATACGTTCCTGTTAGTTTTCATCCTACGTAGGGCCGTCAGTACTGTCACTCAGTACCACCAAGCCGAAACGTGCTTACCGCTCTCTGAGTATTATGGGGTAGTTTATCGGTTAACGACTTAACGGAGCCTAAACGGTAGCAGATTTTTTGCTGGTAAGCTACCGTCAAGGTTGTTACCGATAAAACCCGTAACTACCGTCACTCAGTACCACCAAGCCGAGACGTGCTTACCGCTCCACGAGTGTTTGGTATAGCTTATCGGTTAACGGAACCTTAACGGTAGCAGAATTATTGCCGGTAAGCTACCGTCAAGGCTGTTACCGATAAAACCGGTAACTTTACCGGTAGCTGCCCACCACTAGTAGTTGGCAACATGCACGATCAACATGATTACACTTTTATTAAGTTCTTATGTATTTACGAAGTTAACTGCACAACTTCATTGTAATCTCGCTCACTCGACTAAACGTTGCCAGTACAAGGTTAGAGGTTGCATCTTATCACAAGCCGTCTACGCAAACGTCACGATACATTTCCAAACTTGTATTGGCCCAGTAGCCCTCATACACTGACAGAAGGAATGCGATGCCATTTACGCAGTGTTGATCATGCATGGACCACTTATTGTACAGAAATGTGGTTTATTTAGTTCTTAGCACGATTATAATTGGTGAAACCTACATGACGATGCGCCCTAAAGTGTTCTTCAGCCTCAGCAATAACTGCCAGAAACTAACAAAGCCAGCCATTGTAGAACTAAGGGAAACTGGTTTATCATAAAATCAAGACCCCTGGTATGTCTTGACTGAGCGTATCGGGACGGCTTCTACGATTGCGGCATTTAAGGCAAGAAACAATAAATACAGGGGTATCAATTGACTCGAGGTAGATATATGCCACAAGAAGGTATATTCTTATTCTCCCACTACTTATGTTTAGGGAAGCATTATTCAGCGGGACGGCGGACCTGACTAATGATACTCAAGTCACCGACTTCCCCTCCTTCCCCATCCACACACCCCTTGGAGTGCTGATCACCTAATCAGTTTCGATACCCTCAATAAAATCAGAGTAGTGTCATTGTACCTAGTGTGAAGTTCAGTGGTTGTTCTCCTCACTTACCTTAAACGGTGAGCTGCTGCGTTTATGCAGTACTGTATTTGTAAATACACTTTATCCTGGTAAATTGTCGGCGACGAAATGTACTTCCTATAAGTATAGTGTAGTCCCCACTTCCCAACACGATAACCACAATTACGAAACACGTTGAGCACATCACACTGATAAAATAATTTCTCGTGTATACACACACACAATAGTTCATATTAATTTTCAGCAGTGTTAGAAAGTTGTTTATCAAATCCATTTAGGCGAAGGGAGTTTTCTATCGTTACTCTCACTTGCTGGTAATCAGTACACTATTCGAAATTCGAGTATTTTGCGGCAAGTTGATTACCTACTGGCATATGACAATATATCTTGGATGTCAATCGTTTGTTATCTTAAAACGATCACTATATTCAAGTAAAAACAAGCAGCATAAATTTGATATGATTGGTACTGAGTGCGTTTGCGTAAACCAGAACAACCGAAATTTGACTTGTATCGACATATTTAGGATGGCGATACTATCGACATTACCCTCTGGTGGTTTGAAAACGCGTGGCAGCAATAACGAGCGAAAAACAAACCAGTGATCAATTTGACCAAAAAAATTTACCCCCCCCCACCCTTCGGGACAGTGGCACACCATACAAATTTTATTTTAGCATACACTAAATAATTTTCTCGGTTGAAAAGTAAATAATCTCAACGGTGAAGCCCTTTACGCCTTTTATCTTGGTTGAAAATATGTTAGACCATGAAAGGTTCCGCACTGGATAACGTTTGAGGTGGTGGTTGTGTGTGTGGTGGGGGTTGTCCAGGGAGGGGTCTTTATCTAGACTGACCTCGATCAAAAGGGCTCATGGTCCGTAGTAATCCGTTCAAGGGAGGCCCATGGGAGTCAAGGTCCATATAACTATATGGACCTTGATGGGAGTCAGAGGTTAGAGGAGGGTCGCGACCCATAGCAACCTTTTTCACGAAAGGGTCCAGAGGGAATTGCGGTCCATACTGGTCCAGTTCAATAGGGGTACCCAGCCCATGTTGAGGGCGCGGTCCATGCCCCTGTTCACAGGTGTGTGTGGTGGGGGGGGGGGGAGTCAACGGTCCATTGTAACTTTGTTTAGAAATGTGGAAAATGTAGTGGAGGTAATGAACACAAAGTTCCTGAATTTTGATAATTTCTTAATCGATAAATCGTTCATTACCCGTGAATTCCAAGGACAGGATTATATATAAACATTTTTCATTCTCGCAGGCAGCTTGACGACAATATCACGTGGGTTGGGGAGGACTGGACGGGTTTCTATTTTTTTTTTCTTCTATAGAAAAAAGTATGTAAAGCTTATTCACATTGACTGGAATATAAATTATGTATCTCTTAGATTAATTCAGTGTTTGTCAATGATTATAATCACTGACAAACATTACAAAGTAGTAACCAGTCTTGTTTCATAGTAATTATGATCAAACAAGACATTGTTTTTCTTCTAAATTTATCACAAATTTTCTTTTCAAGCATGTTATACATCATACATTTTATTTTGGTTAGTTTAAAAGTATTCCAGTTCACAATTTTTTCTTTTGTGATGAGTGGAGCTAAGATGAGAGGGAGGGAGGGAGGGATGTGGACAGAAGTGCCTTTTAACTTTAATTTAGTTAGTTTATTCAACAAAATAAAATACAATTTAGACATACATGTATACAAAATTAGTTGTTGAAAAGGGAGAGCGAGAAGCAAAGCTTATGGGGAGTTGCTCTCCCTTTAAGGATTTTTTTTTTTTTTTTTTTTTTTTTTTTTTTTTTTTTTTTTTTTTTTTTTTTTTTTTTTTTTTTTTTTTTTTTTTTTTTTTTTTTTTACATGTTACATGTGGTAAGGGAGGAAAGAACCCTTGTTATATGTATATACAATGAGTGGAAAACAATTGCACCTCACATAAAATACAAAGACAAATATATTCAGCTTTTTACCTTTATAAATAAGTCATCACGGGTCCAAGGTTCCCTAGGGTGTGCATAATTTGGGAAGTAATTTTAATGTTGATAAACAATGCCATCTCCCATATTTGTTAAGGCTGCAGAAACCCTGATAAGTTTATCACAACTTGCCAATTGGCTATTAAGACTTTCATCTTTCAAGTTTTGGACCAATCTTATGGGCTGCCTTGCAATATGGTGAACCAATAACTCTTTCCACATGGATTCTAACATGAAATTTTGGAAGAAATTCAAACTTCAGGTGTACTACTGCTTCTTGCCTTTTGTGAAAGCTGGTGTCAATAATTCACAACTACACTTTGTTGCAAACACTTCAGCAAGTGTAAAACCACAATCTGCCAAAACCTGAATCTCATAATTGAACATCAGAAGTCCATCCTCCTCAAGCTTGAGAGATATGTAGCCATTCCCAATGGATTACACTCAAACAAACACCTTGATGGTTGTGTGTTTCTTGTAATTACTGTAGCACTGTGCCCATGGAAGCAAAGCCTTGGGTGCGTCTAAAAAAAAAAAAAAAAAAAAAAAAATCAACAATGCAGGTTGAGGGAATTTTGTATGAAATACTGGGGGAATGGTCTGAAATATGTTTCCTGTCAGGCCACTTAACCATAAAACCAATCCTGGTATACATTAATTCAATCCACTTTCCAATGGAAATTCAAATGGTATATTGTAGTTTAACCAATGTGAGAAACAAGTGTTCTTGAAGAGGAAAACTTTAGTAAGACCTTTGGGACCAAAAAATGTACTGAGAAATGTAATTAGATGCATGAATGTTGTCCATTTTAAATCAGTCGATAAATGGCATTTCTTATTACCTTCCAAAGCACTTGATGAAAAAGATATAACATTAAGTAGTTGTTCTAAGGCTTTGATTTTGGCTATTGTCTCATTTCTCTTTCTGTAGGTTGTTCATTTCTTTATACAATTGTTCACATTCTGAAACGGAAAGCTACTTCTGGATTGGACTAAAAGGCACACTCGGAGGACAATCCAACATAGGCTGTGCAGCTTCTTTCATGACAGTGTCAGCAGTATTCAAATTTTCATATGCACCATGTAGTGCCTCTTTAGCTTTTTCGAGGACTTTGTCAGCAGTGTTTAAAGTTTCAGATGCACCATCATCGAGTGCAGTGGTTACCAATTTTTTTTTTTTTTTTTTTTTTTTTTTTTTTTTTTTTTTTTTCATACGTACTAAGTTAACCTTAATCCTAATGCCGGGTACCACAATGTTTTCTTGATTTTATTTTATTTTATTTTTAATTGTTTTGTCACCCCTCCATTACCCATGAAAATTTGTTACCTCCCCCCCAGGGGGTAATTTACCCACAGTTTGGGAACCATTGATCTAGTGGACTTACTCCCAAACTGTCAGTGGATACTGAACTTTTATTGGAGCTACGACCTGTCTTAACTCTACCTTCATTCTTGCCCTGGAATATAGTCTTGTTATCAAACAGAAGTTGTGCTGAAATAGATATTTATACTGTATGTATATAAAAACCATTAATGTATGAACAGTAGACTTTATATTAAAAACATTTTCAGATTTTTTAAATTTAATCTAATATTTTAAGAAAAGTAAAGAATGTTTCATTCAAATACTATGAATTATCAAAACAAAACAGTTTACTGGTACATGGATTTATATTCAACTTCTCTTGTTCTTGGAGAACATTAAAAAAGCCATTAAAGCCATGAAAAAGAATAAATCACCTGAACCAGACAGAATACATCCTAGGATAATGAAGGAAGGAGGAGAGCAACTGGCAGAACCCCTCAAAATATTATTTGAAAAGTCATATAGTACTGGATGACTAATGATGGACTGGAGAATTGCAAGTATAACTGCCATATTTAAACAAGGAAGCAGTTGTGACCTGGCAAACTACAGATCAATAAGCCTTACAAGTATAGTGTGTAAACTGATGGAATCACTAGTCAGAGAGAAAGTTATGAATCACATGAAATCAAACCAACTATTTAGTAACAAGCAATTTGGATTCTTACCAGGCCAATCTACAATTCTTCAACTAATAAATGTGTTGGACAGATGGACTCAGATATTAGATGAGAATGCTGCAGTGGACATAATCTACTGTGACTTTATGAAAGCCTTTGATAAGGTGCCACATAGGAGACTTCTAGAAAAAATAAGCTACAACATCAGAGAGAAGTGTTTGAAGTGGATAGGAGCTTTTGTGGAGTCTAGAAAACAATGTGTAGTAGTAAATAACCAAAAATCGGAATGGCATGACATGAAAAATTGTGTCCCTCAGGGGCCTGTGATTGCTGTTTCATCTGTAAGAGGCTGGTAGATAAAGGTAGATAGAGGGGTAGGTGGTGAGAATTTCATTTTATGAGTTCGATGTTTGGTAAATAATAGCCACGAAGGAGTTGCATAATCTCGCTCCTTGTCTAAAGTTTATAAACAACTGCTAGGGACCAGATTTGAATGCTGATGTAATAATATGTAAACTAAGCCATTCATGCATCAATATCATGATTATTTGAGTAAGCAGTATTTCTTAAGACGTTGTAACAGTCTGATTGGAGAAAGGGCAGAGGAGGAGAAAAAATTATTGGTTCACGGGAGTAAAGTGACACCCTTAGGGGAGGCACTTAGATGTAACAGTAAAGATCATTGGACTGGAAAGTCGTGACGTCGGTGCAAAGGTGGCTTAGGACATAAATTGAGGATCCCAGTTGGGAGTCCTTTGGTGTAAATTGACAAGCCAAGTGTAATATTATTCAGGAAGAAAAGAAGAAAATTTTTACCTTTATTTAATTCACCTCATAAAGAAACGTTACTTCATACAGAAAGATATAGTAAATAACATTCTTAAGTAAGACAGTGATGTAAAGAAAGTTGAAAATGAGAGAAGAAATACAAAACCAAAGAAGGGAACAGTAAAAAGAAGTAAACCGTATTTACCGTATTTTTCGGACCATAAGGCGCACCCGTAATTTGCTATTCCCCGTCCTTACATAAGGCGCGCCTGACTATAAGGCACACCTGGTCTCATCATCGGATAATCATGCATATGTGAGTGCATTCAGAACTGAACATTTTCGTTGTTGAATGAGAAAAATCGGTTGGGATTTAGCAAAATTACAAAAATAAATGATATATTTTTTTTATTTTGGTCAGTGAAATCAGACCACCTCCATGGACGGTCTGCCCTGCCAATACCCCTAAAAAACAACATAAACATGTTACGGGAATTGTGGGGAATAAAACCAACATTAGCAGTTTTATTCCCGGAATTTTCTATTCACTTAAAAACACAAGATTTATTACAAATGACGGTAAATTCTTAGTTTCGACCATGGTCACAATATAGCAATAGAAAATTAATTATTAATTTTGTCAATTATAATGTATCAACGTAATATACAATTTTGTGAGCGGAAATAAAAAAACAAAAGGTGCTAAAACAGATTTCGTAAGTAACGAAGTCGTGTCGGACGAATGGTACGCCATGCTTGTTATGATAGATGCCGATGTCGAAGAAATGAAAGGGTGATAAATTCGTCTAACCTAAACTAACCTAACCTAAACTGTGTTTAATAAATCATTACCTGCAAATTAAATGTCATCCGGCTCGTCCTCATTGTCGTCGTCGTGAGAGACGTTGGCGGGCTTTTCAACCACTCTCTCAGATTGCGGGGTATACAAAGTTCTTGCAGCTTGAAGGAATGCATGTATCTCCGCTCCATAACATTCCTTCAAGAAAATGTACCTGGTTAGTACCGAGGCCGTCAATTGACAGACAAGACGGCGTCCCGATCTTATGGTACCGACTTCGTTCATTAGCATATTTGCTTGTAGCAAGGTATTTTTTATTTTCATTTCCACCCACAAAATTGCATATTACATTGATACATTTTAATTTACAAAATTAATAATTAATTTTCTATTGCTATATTGCGCCCATGGTCGAAACTAAAAAAAATACCCAAGTGACTACAGTCGGAGTGGAGCGAGACTAGACCAATGCAAAATGGCTGTCTGTGTTGTGGACGCTATCATGTCATAGCCATGATAGCGTGAATGAATGCGGTGGTATGGACTAAAAAACTGTCGAAGTTTTCGCAATTCTCTTGTCAAGATACATGCATCTTGGTTATAACTTGGTTGTAACATTTGCTAGGCCTATGCACTGTCGCCGTCAGCAGGCTAGCTATGAAGGTATCCAGTGAAAACGTCCCCGGGTACGGGCTACCAAACGTCCTCGGTCCAAAACGACGTTTTCACCCAGGTGTCAAAATAGTACGTCACTGTCCGAGGCATTTATTTATTTATTTATTTATTTATTTTGCACTTAAGCCACACATAAGGCGCCCCTCACGATAAGGCGCACCACCCAAGTTTGGCCGATTTTAAGGATTTTGCCCACGCCTTATGGTCCGAAAAATACGGTACTAAAGTGGTAATGGAGGTGACAGAGGTAATATCATCCAAAAAAAGTGTAAATTCATGCACATTGGAAATTGTAGTGTAAGAAATGGTGGATATAACACAAATGAAAAGATGACAGAAATAAGCACAGAAAAGAATATAGGGGTAATAATTGATAGCTACCAGTGCATCATACACAAATATATTTAAAAAGTTCTCTGTCCCTTGTGATACATCTATTATCTGTCAACAAATGTAGTTGACATAACTCAGTGTTGAGACTATGTAGCCTTTGTACATAACAAATTTATCTAAATAAGATTGTTCATATCAAGATTATTTGGTTATCTAAACACTCCCAGCTCATTTCAGTCCATATAATTAATGAATTAACATGTTTTTGTTACCATTGATTAGGCATTAAATGTGTTACTATATGCATGAAGGGTTAGGTTTGTATTTTCTTTGAGAAGAAATGTTAATTTAGATAACCTTATTTGGGCCTCTGGAATGATGTTTGCAACAGTAAGCATATATTCAAATTTTGTAGTAGTGCAAAAGAATGCAGTAATGATTTTTTTAACATAGTCTTGTAATTATAATAATTTTCCTTTTTTCTCTCTTTTTTTTCAGATTGCTGAATCAAGCTTGTATACAAGTCAGATGAAAACTTAGATATCAGCATAATGATTCATCCCAAAATATATCCTATATAGTTTGTTTTCCATGACCTTGTGGCACATGTCAGTACTGGGCTGAGCTCTCTCAATTTGCATGGGTTTGTTTCCTTATTTTTCATACAGTTTGCTCTTTTGAAATAACAATGGTCTTCGCGAGTATTCTTGGTTGGGTTTATACAGCAGTCTTTCTACTGCTGTTGCAGTCTGCAGCATTTGGTAGCCACTTAGGTTTGAGAAGATTGTACATCGATTTTCTTCTGAAGCTCTTTTTGTTTGGACAACGCAAATTAGAAAAAAAGAATAACCCTACCCCAGAAACTCCATGTGAGGAGCAGCCAACTCCAATATTTGATGAATCTAAAGCTATTATTGAAGAGGAAGATGGTTTTTCTCTCAACAAGATTCTTGGATGCATCAAAGAAGGAATGGAGGCAGTGATTGATGATTCTGTCACCAAACACTTTGTCTCCGAAGAGTTGCCCTATTGGAACCTCTTGTCAAGAACAAACAAACAATATGAGTTTGTTAGTTTCCGACTTTCAATGTATTGGATCTTAGGGTTCCTGGTTCGTTATCTTCTACTCCTGCCAATTCGTTTCATTGTCCTAAGCATAGGTCTCCTCCTTTTCTTTATTAGTATGTCACTAGTGGGTCTGTTTCCTGAAGGAGAAACCAAAAGGAAATTGAATGCAGTATTTAGTGTGTTTTGCTTTGATTTTGTTGCTGGTTGTCTTTCTCTTGTTGCAACATTCCATAATGAGGAGAATATACCCACTCATGGAATAGCTGTAGCCAACCACACATCACCAATTGACTCCATGATTCTTGCAACCCACCGCTGTTATGATATGGTAAGTAAAAGTTCATAGTTGTTTGTTGTAAATGATTGATCAATTCTATTGTGTGTTGCATGATATTGGCAAAGCAAGTTATATACAGGGTTTTCAGGATAAATTTGATACTTTTTTGGAAAGGAAAGTCATATCTTAGCCAAAAATTGATGCAGCACGCGGTCTTTACATGGCTCTGCTTTATCACACGAGGATACACCAGATGCTAGCACAAATTGCTCCACTTGCATACAAGAGTTCCCAGTGTTCAACCACCCAAATTCCTCCCCAGGACTCTGTTTTATTTTACTGACAGCTGTGAACATGCATTCCAAAAATAACAGATGTACTACCTCCTCCCACATGTCCAAATCAGCAAAATTCAGGGGTAAACACCTATGAAATACTGTTGGTTTTTCACCACCTGAGGAAACTTTTATGCCTCTCTTAGAGGAATTCAACACCAAATCCACCCCAGTCTCAGAAGTGTTATCTACATTACACATACAGTGCCCAAAGACACTGTTCCCTCATGAGGATACAAAGATACACCAACAAGTTTTTCAAACACAAGACACTGATGTACTCTGTATGCCAGAAACTTGCCGTGTCAATGGCATTTTGTTACAAGGATGGATAGAGTGAGAAGTGAGGAGGTGATTCAGAGAGCAGGGGTGGAAAGAGAGTTGGCAGAAAATATTGATCAAAGAATGCTGGGATGGTTTGAGCATACAGAAAGAATGAGTAAAGAAAAACTAGCAAAAAGAGTGTGGAAGGCAGTGGTGGGTAGAATGAACATGAGTGGAAGACTTAAAGGTCAGATATCAATAGATATACCATTCGCTAAAAATCATCGTATTGCTCGAAAAAGTACTTTTTAAAAGCATACAAATAAAGTTTTTACCTATTACAGAAGAATTTATTCAGAAAATTCACTTTTAATTGCGCCTCGCATACCACTTTTCCGAAGTCTAGATAATCAGAATAACAATATTGTTTGTTTGGCAACTGTGACGTCACGAACGCGGAATTCCCCGAACCTTTCACGAAGCGCACGGGCGGAATGTTTCGAATAGCAGACGACGCAATGAAATGAAGACAAAACTGTTTTTTGCCAAATTTGATAAGATGTAGATGGTTTAATTATATAGAATACTGTCAGTATGTTTTTTATGTACATTAAACTGTAAATACAAAAAGTTATGGAAGTCTTGATATCTGACCTTTAAAGGTCAGATATCAAGACTTCCATAATTTTTTGTATTTACAGTTTAATGTACATAAAAAAACATACTGACAGTATTCTATATAATTCCACCATCTACATCTTATCAAATTTGGCAAAAAACAGTTTTGTCTTCATTTCATTGCGTCGTCTGCTATTCGAAACATTCCGCCCGTGCGCTTCGGAAAAGGTTCGGGGAATTCCGCGTTCGTGACGTCACAGTTGCCAAACAAACAATATTGTTATTCTGAATATCTAGACTTCGGAAAAGTGGTATGCGAGGCGCAATTAAAAGTGAATTTTCTGAATAAATTCTTCTGTAATAGGTAAAAACTTTATTTGTATGCTTTTAAAAAGTACTTTTTCAATGATTTTTAGTGAATGGTATATCTGTTGATATCTGACCTTTAAGAATGAGATAGGTGGATCAAGTGAAAGGGGACTTAGGTAAAAGGAGAATGTCTATTAAGCAGGGAAGCAAGGTGTGAGCAGAAAATTGTTGTGAATAAATAATAAATTGATGCAGTTAAAAAGGATTTTCTTCTTGTTTGCTCTGTAAAGCCTGAAGTGGATGATGGGGAGAGTTGTATTGTAATTAACCAAGGTGGGTAAACCAGCTTCGGATGTTGGACCCTGCAGTGGAGGTGGTGTGATTTGCTGCATTGCTGCTGATTGAGCATTGGGCAAGGGACAGGAATAAGGATTACAAAGGCAGAGCATGCCATCTCCCTTTGTAAGGGGAAGAGGGCCTATTGGTATATGTATATGTGTACAAGCAACTCATGGGAGCTGGACTTGACTGTGCATCTTCAGCAAAGTACCCAATAATTAAGTAAAACATGGACTTCCCATAAAATAAAGCACTAGAATTGATAAGTGACTGCTCAAAGCCAACCTCGGTAGAACATCAATAATTAAGAGACCAAGATCCTTTCCATAGAGTAGAGCATGAGAGTCATGGGCACAGTTCTACACAAGAGCCCTTGAACTTATATACTAGGCATACTAACCATGAAAATGTAATGGTACTGTGCCCTAGATGTACTGTACTATCCAGTTGAGATCGCCTATTGTCCTCCCCAAGGCAGGAGGACAATGCATCTATGTCCCCTACAAGGCTGGGAAATATGGACCATACTCTTTGTACTTATCAGGAGAAGGGTTAGTAGAAATTGATTGGAAGAGTCATTTGAAAGGTCAGCAGAGGTTGACAAGGTAGTGTGAGCGGAGGTTGGCAGAGTAGGATCAGAAGAGGTTGATTGACCTGTGGACTAATCTGTTGGCCATTGCTGGTTATGTGGGAGTTATGGGTCTTCTACAAGAGAGATTTAGGGCAATAAATTGGTTGATATCTTTGCTCACTTACATACATACATATACCAAAAGTTTTTTCCCCCTACACAGTGGGTAGCCAAAAAGAAAAATGCATAGAAACCACTCCCACCCATTCCATTTCCTATATATTCCACTCCCCTCCACCCTCCTCCCTCCCTCTTATCTTGGCACCTCCTGGATGACGGGTCATCCCTGCATCCTGCTCACTTATCTTCTTATATTACAGGTCGGACAGAAGCACCATGGCATTTTGGGTTTCTTTATGAGAACACTCAGTCGTGCTTCTTCCCACATTTGGTTTGAGAGGTCGGATGCCAAAGACAGAGCAGTTGTCATAAAAAGGTATGCCTTATCTCTCCCTCTCTCTCATTCTCTCTTGTTCTTTCTCTTGTTCTTTCTCTCTTTTTCTTTCTTTTCATTTTCCCTTTCTCACTCTCACTCTTTCTTTCTCCCCCTTTTTCTCTCTCTCCCTTTTTCACTCTCTCCCTCTTTCTTTCCCAATGTTTCTCTCTTTCTCTCTCCTTCTCTTTCCGCTTGGCCTTCGAGCCAAAAATTTCATAAATCAATCTCTTTCTCTTACTCTTTCTCTCTCCCTTTTTCTCTTTCTCCCTCTTTCTCTTTCTCCCTCTCTCACTTTTTCTTTCTTTTCCTTTCTCTCCATGGGACCAGTGACAGGTATTAGAATCATCTTCATGTTGCCCATGTTCAAAAACCATCAATACCTACACTTCCATATGGAGCCCTGTGTGGAGTATTGAGTGCATGGGTTCTGTGCAGTCAATATTTTAGTGATAACCCTGTGAATCAAAGTCACACAACATTTTTTAGTGGTTGAAGATCATTCTCTACATAAAGAAGAATGCTGATCACTCTTAACCACTGCATTTTCTCCTTTCTACCTCCCATCAATATCTCACTTATTACCTATGTGATTTCATCTCTTCAGTCTGTTCAAGATTTCATCATGGAACTCATGTACACCAGAATGTTTGTGCTCTTCACAACCAATGCTTATAGAAGAGATCTGAAGAAGAACAGTTTTCCACATAAAGTGGTGGACACTTGGAACAAACTGGATGAAAAAATAGTGTGTGCAAAAACCATTCATGAATTTAAAAGCAAACTAGACACTGCAAGATACAAAGGCAGGACACCATGAGCGTAGCTCCCCTTCCTGTAAAATACAACTAGGTAAATAGCTGACCATTCAGACTGAAAATGGGGTCACCCTAGAGGTCAGTGCTTGCACCAGCTTTCTACAACATCCACACCTCTGACTTTCCTTCCACCTCAGCCACATGATATGTGTATACTGACAATATTGCCCTCACTGCATCTGTAACAGATATCAAAAAGTAGAAGGACAACTCTTTGCTGACATGGACATCATCTGTCGGTACCTTTAGGACTGAAGACTGAAACTGTCCACTACCAAGATGATACCTTTACACATACATTTAAGAAACCACATTGCAAACTACCAGCTCAAGGTGCACCCTCGCTCAGGAACACTCCTCAATTTTTACATCACTGCCACACATCTTGGTGTCATACTTGAGTGCAGCCTTATTTGTAGAAGCCATCTGATAAAGCTGAAGAACAAGATCACTGCCAGAGTTGCCTTCATTAGGCATCTAACTAGTACTAACTGCGGTACTTCTTTCAACACCCTGAGAACCTTGGTATTGGCACTTTCCTTTTCAGCAGCAGAGTGGTCATATTTATAGACTTAATGTACCCCTTCATGATTCAATGAGACTTATAGGCTGCATCCACTGTACCCCACTGAGTCACCTATTTCTGTCTGGGATTCAACCAGTACAGGCTTGTCATAATGACATCTGTAGACAGTTGTTCCAAAAAGCTAGTCAGCCAAACCACCTCTTGCATAATGTTCTCACTGAGAAATAAGCCTTTGGCAGGTGTAAGTCAAGGAAACCTCTCTGCCCATTTATGGAAAACCTGGAAAAAGAAGACTCTTAGAATCCAGTGGTACCGGAGAGGCTAAAGTCATATATAGATGCATGGGTACCTCATCCTCTAGGCAGTAACCTCCCCAGAAAACCCTGGGTACAGCTAAATAGGCTATGGACAGGTGCTGGCCATTTTGCAGCAAACATGAAAGTCCATGTGGTCAAATACAGACCCATGAAAACATCGTGGATGTAAATGATAAGACATTCCTGTCCAATAACAAACTAGTGACCCACCTCACCAATTGCCAATTTTGACAACTTAGACTATTGAAATACAAAATAATAAACCTTTTCAATGCCTCAATCCCCAACCTGATCATGGGTGGAGACTTCAACGCCAAGTCGTCTGCCTGGTATGTCGACAACCCTGACACAGACAGAGGGCTTGATATACAGGCTCAGTTTGACTCATTGACTATCATGAACAACACACATAATCATACACATATCCCACACCAAGCCCTCTACACTCCCTCCTCTCCTGATATCACCTTTTGCTCCCCCTGCCTAACCCCAACAACATCATGGAGAGTGGTCGGAACCCTTGGCTCTGACCACCTTCCAATCATCATCACCACCAAAACAAGATGCACCCCAGTTGGCCACAGACACACTTACACCAATTACAAGAGAGCTAACTGGGAAGCTTTTACTGAAGAGACAGAACAACATTTTGAAACACTTAACAGTACACCAATCACAAACATAAACAATGCTGTGCACACTTTTAATACAATCATACAAAATGTAGACAAGAGATACATCCCTAGAGGCAACAGAAAATCACACAACCCCAACTTCACACCAGAAATCCAAGGCCTCATCAGACAACGTGACACACTTAAACACAGTACCCCCACACCTATCCCTCAAAACATAGCAGACCAAATACAAACACTAAACACTGTGATTGCCAATAAAATACATGAACAAAAAACACAAAATTGGCAAAACTTTATCAATACACTTGATCACAAAACAAACACCAGCAAATTGTACAAAACACTCAACAGCATTACACTATCCAACAGTAACACTACACGCTCTCACGCAGCAATAATCACAACAACAGATAATCTACCCTCAAACAGACAACAAGCAAACGCACTCATATGTCATTTTGCACAGACAAGCCATCTCACTTCTCACGCTGACGACCGACGCACCATTCGACGTAAGAAAGACTTTCCCACAGACTCAGACTATATACCCTTCATAGACAGTCAGACAAAACTCATAATACATAGTCTCAAGCACTCATCTGCCTGTGGCCCTGATAACATAAGCAACATCCACCTAAAACACATTGGACCACAAGGTATACACGCACTCACAAACATTGCAAACTACAGCTATTCACACAACACTATACCCGACATCTGGAAGCATGGTAAAATAATCACCATTCCAAAACCGAACAAAGACCCAACAATCCCAACATCGCACCGCCCAATCACACTTCTCTGCACCCCCTCTAAAGTCATTGAATGCCTAATACTTAAACTTGTCACACCATATATTCCCCTTGCTGACTCACAACACGGTTTTAGGCCACTACACTCCACAAACACTCTTCTGACAAACCTCACACAAAGAATTTTAGATGGCATCAATTCAGATAGGCCCCACCAAAGAACACTTCTTTTAACATTAGACATTAGTAAAGCTTTTGATGCTATCCCCCGCTACAACCTGACAAATAAAATATATAACACAGACATGCACAATAACACCAAAAGATGGCTGGCCAATTATCTGGCAGGTAGGAATGCTTACGTGTCATATAACGGCCAATCATCGCACATCAGAAACATTAAGAACGGAGTACCACAGGGGTCAGTTCTATCCCCCACACTATTTAATCTATACATGCATGACTTACCCATGCCAGACACCTCAGAAATACAAATCTCTTCCTACGCAGACGACATAACAATCACATGCACACATCATAACACAGACAAAGCTGCAGAAATAATCCAGCCATACCTTGACACACTCAACACATGGTTCATCACAAACAGACTCAAAATAGCTCCAACCAAATCTACAGCAACACTTCTCACCAACTGGACAAAAGAACACAAATACATACCTCATCTCTACATCAACAACACTCTAATACCACACACAAACACACCGAAAATTCTTGGTGTAACATACGATACATCCATGTCTTTCAAACAACACATCACAAACATAAAAAACAAATGCACACCCAGACTTAATGCACTTAAGTCAATCACTGGAACAACATTTGGACAAAACAAAGAAACTAATATAACAATATACAAACAATGCATACGCTCAGTGTTGAATTATGCGAGTCCTGCATGGGCTCCTAATCTCAGTGAGACACACCACAACACCCTTCAAATCATACAAAACAAAGCCCTAAAAACAATTACAGGCTGCACAAATACAACACCTACAGACCATTTACACCATGAAACAAAAGTCCTCAAAGTCAAGGACCACCTCGACATGAGAGGCACACAAACACTTGCCGCAGCCACCACAAACACATTACACCCGCTACACTACATAGCAGAACACCCACACACACCAAGAAACATTAAAACAACACCCAAAGACCTTTATCATGCACAGATACTCTCTTCTCTTCCTCCACAACCACCAAATACCAGCCTCCGGAAACATATTCATAATCATATCACTCACCGCTCCATTAACACACTGAAAGACAACACACTGCTGCATGCCAGACCCCCTGATATCCACCCTTCTGAATCCTCTCTCCCACGAAAGGACAGAGTCCACTTGGCCAGACTGCGGTGCGGTCACCACCCAGCACTTCTGAGCTACCAGAAGAGGCTGGATGACCGCGTTGTGAACAGCTGCCCAGGATGTAACACTTCACCCCATACCATACAACACATAATGGAAGACTGCATTATACACAATCATGCACGCAAACAACACAACATATGCTCTATAAAGGATTTGTGGGAAAACCCAGTTTCGGCTATGGCATTCCTTGGGGAGACGGGACTGCTCGGACAGACAGTCTAGGGAACGACGACAACAACAACAACAACAACTTTTTCAATGCAATATTGTCCCCAAGGACAGAAGCATTGGTTAGCACTGATGAAATACCAAATACTTCCATCTGGAGGTGCATTCCAGGAAACACTGGACGGAAACTAAAATGGCATATGCTAATGTAAAAAATTTAATATCAATCAAGTTAAATTTTTATTATTACTTGAAGGCAGATTAACCAGATATTATGTATCTGGTTTAGACCAAGCTACTTAGCGATGTTGATATTCCTTTGAGAAATGGTGTCTACAGACTTTGGAGAAGAAATAAGAAAAAAATATATATATATGAGGTGGATGGATGGGGTGAAGGGGGCTTTGGGGAAGAGGGGAATGTCTGTTGAGGAAGGAAGGGAGAGGACGGAAGACAGAGGTGAGTGGAGAATGGTTGTATATGGATGATGTTGTGACTGCATGAGGAGGAATGGGCGGGGGGGGGGGGGTAGTATGTGTGAGTAAATTTTGACGCAGCCCGAAGGGATTTCTCCCCGTCGTCGCCTTATATGCAAAGGGGGACGGAGAGGGGGGGTCGCCGATTAAATGAAGCGGCCTTGCTGTGGATGTGCTGTGTCTTGCGACACTGCTTCTGACCCAGGGCGGTGGGCAGGGTGCAGGGATGACCCGTCATCCAGGAGGTGCTCAGATGAGAGGAAGGGTGGGAGGGGTGTGGAGTGTATTTAGGGATGAAATGGGTGGGAGTGTTTTTATGCCTTTCCCTTTTTGGCTACCTCCCTTGGAAGGGGGAAAAAGCCTTGGTATATGTATGTATGTATATATATATATATATATATATATATATAAACTTTTTATCCCACAGTCGGAAAAAGGAGACATTAATGTCGAACGTTCTGTATATTTCGATCACCAACTGTGACCCTCTTCAGTAGAATGAATACATATTGGAAAGCATATACATATATATATATATTACAGGTGAAAAATGTAATCACACATTTGTCAATAACGTAGAAACCACTGTTGGAGTAGAAAAGACTGGAAACGGGGAATCTATATATTTCGATTGCAAACTGCAATCCTCTTCAGTAGATACAAATAAGAGAGAGGGCATGCTGTTTAAGTAGCACCCTTAACAAAAGAAAGGGGAACATGGGAAGATATCTCTACCCTCTTCTCACTCCGTATGTGAGGTCAGGAGGCAAATGAGCTTTCACTAGGTTGGAGATGAAGAGTCCGGACATTATGTCCGGGGACCATTGCCCCTTTGAAATATTCATGTTGGGCTGAAATTCAATGATCGTAGATTCTACCATTTTTCTCCTGAACTCACACTTGGATTTATAAATAAGCTCAGCTCTGTCCCAATCTAAACAATGTTTAAATTGCTTAACATGTTGGAACACAGCTGAGCTATCTTGTGCATATTTAATGGAACGTTTATGTTCAATCATCCTGGTATTCAAATCCCTTCCAGTCTGTCCGATGTAAACTAAGTCACAACCTTTACACGGAATCGAATAAACCCCTTGGCTCTGCTCTTCTTTTAACCTTTGATGGACATTTACCACCTTATTATTAATGGTGTTAGGGTAATAATTAATCAAATTTAATTTGTCTTTGGGAAGAAACTTGGTCGAGGGAATGAATGATTCAGAAAAGGGAACGATTAAAGAGCTCTTACCCAATGAAAAATTAGAGGAAGTGGGGGTGGTGTTGAAAAAATTGGATCTCGCTCGGCTGAGGGCTTTGACCAAGAACCAATCCGGGTAAGCTAAATTACTAAGTTGAGATTTTATGATGTTAAATTCTCCTTCAAGAAACTGGGGGCTGCAAATTCTAAGAGCTCGAACGAATAATCCTGAAGCGACGCTACTTTTTACTTTGTCTGGGTGACTGCTGAAAAAATGAAGATAACTACCAGAATGGGTTTCTTTTCTATAGACGGTAAAAGCAAGCTTGTCTCCGTCACGAACAATAAGAACATCTAAAAAGGGTAGCTTACCTTGTTCTTCCCATTCAACTCCAACAGTGGTTTCTACGTTATATATATATATATATATAATATATATAATAAATATATATAATATATATATATATATATTTTTTCTTTTTTCTCTTTCTTTTTCTTTCCTCTTTTTTATTTATTTATTTATTTATTTATTTTTTTTTTTTTTTTTTAAGTTGACTGTCTTTTTTTGCGCCACAATAATTTGTATTTACCATTTGACTTTCAGGGATAATACACTGTAAAATTAGATTCAAATAGAGAAAAAAGTTAGATTTTGCTCAAACTAAGTAGATAAATTACTTTAAACTTTACTTTAAAAAATTACATTAAACAGACCTTCTCTCATAGTAGTATTATGTTAGGTTTTATAATTTGTAGAGTTCTTTATAGTCTTGATTCTTAATCTATCCAGTTTAAACAGTTTAGGAAAACTAATTGTTACACCCCTTCTGGCCACATTATTCCTTCATTTATTCAACACCCCTTCTGGCCACATTATTCCTTCATTTATTCAACACCCCTTCTGGCCACATTATTCCTTCATTTATTCATAATCTCTATTCCTTCATATATTCATAATCTCCCTCCATTCACCCCTACCTATTGCACTCTTTTCTTCCGTGTTCAATGGACAAAAGTTTAGGCCGGGTGTGTGTCAGACAAATTGTAACATGTTAAAGTTGTATAGAAAATATTAATCTTACCCTTTAATACTTTGTTGGGCATCCTTCACGTTTCCTGACATCCCTCAGGTATCGAGGCATGGACATAGCAAGATCATGTAGCTTCTGGGTAGGTATAGCATCCCAGCAAGCCCTAATTTCCTTCTCCAGCTTGGGGAGAATGCTGACGTCCTTTCCTTGTAACCCGTGTTTAACCACCTGCCAAAGATTCTCAATCGGGTTTAAATCTGGACTGTTTCCAGGCCAATCTTCAATGAACTTAATCTCACAGTCTTTGAGCCACATTATAACAGGAGGCACTATCCTGTTGGAACATGCGCCTGTTAACTCAAAGCACTCCTCCAGATGTTCATTTAGCAGCTCATATTAAATGTACTGGTTGATTTTAATGTTGGCAGGCAACTCAACAAGCCTCCCCAAGCCCCTGCCTGAGAAACAACCCCATACCATTAATGAACTGCGGTGTTTCACGGTTCCACAAAGGTAGTGTGGGTCAAGGGGGTCACAGCCACACTTCTGATACATGTTACCACCCCTCCCTTCAGTCACTGTGAACATTGCTTCATCAGACCAAATCATGTCCAGCCAGTCAGCATTATCCCACTGAAGATATTTTAGAGCATAAGCGACCCTACAAACCTTCTGCACAAGGGTGAGAATAGGTTTCTTGACAGGATGGTGTCTTGTGTAACCAAGCTCATGAACACGTCGGCTAACAGTATGTACAGACACTTCACTGAACAGACCACTATTATGTTCCTTAATTTTACGGGCTGAAATATGAGGACTCTTCTCTAGGTCTCTCTTAATAATGTTATCAAGATGCCTAGAGGTCTTAGGAGGCCTACCAGATTGCTCTTTCTGGGTTGGTATGGAATCATACTCTTCCTCCCTCCACCCAGCAACGTAACACCTCACAACACAATCACTTATTTTAAGTTGATCTGCTATTTCCTTAGTTTGCTTACTGGCCTTGAGAGCAATAATCTGGGCAATAGTTTCAGATGATAACTGCCTTGCTTTCCCCATAATAAGGCCACAAACACTCCCAAACTAAAGAGAGAGAAAAAAAAAAAAAGTCACAAAATGGCATAAGTCAGGAGAACACAACAACAAAATTCTCACTACAGTGGCCAAGCCGACACTGGGTGCAGTGAGTGGGAAATTGGAAGGATGCAGTGATGTCATGCAGCTGGCCCAAACTTGTGACTAAATTAAATTGCCCTCATCTATGCCATTATTTTTTAGACATAAGTTTAATCTGCCCCCGCTCACCCAGCCTAAACTTTTGTCGAGCACTGTATATCCCAACCTCCTTTACCCCATCCACCATTTCATTCTTGGTCTTCGTCCCAAGCTCACTCCATCCACTTTGCTTTTTACACAGTTCATTCTTCCTATATGCCCAAACCACTTCAACACTTTTTTGTTATAAAAAGAATCTATTCCCATCCCTGTTTGTACCTCACCTTATTTCTCACTCGATCCATTCTTGTAACACATATGCACACACACACACACACACTTCAACGAACGGACGGCTTAGAAGACGTTCTGAAGAAAATTGAAGTTTCGTGGATCCCAACGCAAAGAGAAGTGCCTATTGTATTTACAGGGTGGGGGGAAATTGCTCGTGGGGTAGTGGGAAAGTAGGGAAAGAGAAGGGGAGGGATTGCTGAGGGAAATGGAAGGAAATGAGGAAGGAGAGGACTTGGCCCAGGCAGACAGGCGAAAGGTAAACAAACGGCCCCCCGACCAGCTGAGCGACGATGAAATGTCTAATAAAAATGTAAAGATTAGAAGTATAGATAAGAGCAATACAGTAGAAAGTGATGAGAATATTTTCCAGGGATTTAAAGAGGGTGGGGGGGGACACAAACCCCCCCCGACTGACAAGACTAGAAGAGAAGGTCGATAAGATGATCGAGGACTTGGAGCGTAGGTTCGGTCATGTTAACAACATTGTACAGAGGGTTGAAAAATTGGAAGAACTAGAGAAGGCGAACAAAAACTTAACTAAGGAAATTGAAGAATTAAAAAAACAGTTAAAAGAAGTAAAAGAAGAGAATAAAGTCTTAAAGGAGAATAATAAGGAGAACAAGGAGGGTTGGAAAAAAAATCCAAGAAAATAGCAAAGTTGCATTCACTGACATAATCAGACAGCAAATGAATGAACAAACTGAAAACTCAGTTATTAAAGTGATGAGACAGAAGGAGAATATAGTAAGAGACTTAGCAGACAGAAAGAAATGTATAATTATATTAGGAATGGAAGAGAAACATAACCCAGATAGAACCACAAGAATCAAAGAGGAAAATGAAAAAGTAAGAAATTTACTAGAATTAGTTCAGGAAGATGAACCAGAAATAATGAAACAAATCGAAGAGAAATTCAGGCTCGGGAAATATAGTACAGACAAGACCAGACCAATTAAGATTAAATTCAGGTCACAAACTACGGCTGAGAATATCTTATCCAAAACAGGGAAACTAGCAACAAGTGAATAATATAAAAAGGTATGGATAAAAAGGGAAATGAATAAAGAGGAAAGAGAGGAAGAAAAACAGAAAAGACTTGAAGATAAGGAAAAAAACGAGATAAGAACGGAGTCAGAAAAAGAGAGATTCTATTGGAGAGTAGTGAATATGAAACTAAAGAAAGTCGACATACAAGAGAAAAACAAAAGGGAAACAGAGAACACAATGGAAGTGGCAGAAAACTAAGAGTGTCTTACACAAATATAGATGGATTAATAACAGGATTGAATGAGCTGAATGATTATTTGAAAGAAAAAGAACCAGACATAATGGGAATTGTAGAAACAAAATTAAAAGGTCCACTACCACCCAACAGTGTAGGACATGATGCATATAATTATTGGATTAGAAACAGAGTGAAAAAGGAAGGGGGTGGAGTTATGTTCCTGACTAAGAAGGATATAAACGTGAAGTGTGTCACATATGGAAAGAATACAGTAGAGATGATAATGATGGAAGTAGAAGACAGAGATAAGAAGAGCAGAAAGTTTGTGATAAAGTATGTGCCCCCGAAAACAGCCTCATGGGAAGAGAGTGAACATAAAAGTATGTTAGAGGACACAAAGATAACATTAAACAAGATAATGGAAGAGGGAGGAAAATTAGTTATGGGCGACTTTAATTGCAAAGAAATCTGCTGGGAAGAAATGACAGTAAAGGGTGGAGACGGCTCATGGGGAAACGCTCTACTTGAGATGGTTACTGACCATACAATGACACAATGGATACAGGAGAACACTAGGTATAGAAATGAAGAAGAGCCATCGAGACTAGACCTAATAATTACATCTGAACCTAGAATAGTGGACAAAATTGAATATAAAACACCAATAAGTAAAAGTGACCACATATTGATTGAACTGGAAATTAATGAAGAAAAATATATGAAAAGAAATTAACAATATAGAAAAGGAAGAATGATGTATGAAAAAACAAACTTTGATCAAATAAGAGAATTCTTTCAAAAGGAAAACTGGGAAGAAATATACAAAGAAGAAACAACAGTAGAAGATAAATGGAATATTTTGACAAAAATTTACAAAAAAGGAGTGGAAAAGTATGTCCCAAGACAAAAACAAGAAAAAGAATATGTAAAATGCTGGTACAACAAAAGTTGTAGGGAGTTAAAAGACAAAAGAGACAAAGCCTGGACCAGATGGAAAAAAGACAGACCTGAAAAATGGAAAATATATACCTGTTATAGAAATGAATATGTACAAACGTGCAGAGAGGAAAAGAGAAAATATGAAAAAGATATCATAGAAAAGTGTAAAGATCAACCAAAACTATTCTACAGATTTGTAAACAATAAACTGAAAAACAAACAAGACTTGGAGAAATTAAGACAAGAGGGAGTTGAATACACTGAGGAAATGGAAATGGCAGAAATTATGAACAAACATTTTAAATCAGTGTTTACAAGGGAGAACATACAACCTGAAGAGAACGAATGGAAAGAGAAAGTCCCCCCTATGGAAGAAATAGAAGTAACAAAGAATGAAATATTAACACAATTGAGTAATCTTGATGTCAGAAATAGCAAACTGGATACTGAAAGAATGCAGGAATGAACTGGCAGACAAAATACATAGCATACTAAATAGTTCCATGAAAGAAGGAAAAGTTCCAGAAGATTGGAAAAAAGCAAATATAGTACCTATATATAAAGGAGGAAATAAAGAAGAACCTACCAACTATAGACCAGTCTCTCTAACAAGTACAATAGCAAAAATTTGTGAAAGAATTATCAAAAGTAGATGGGTAAAATATTTAGAAAAAAACAAAGTGTTAAATCCAAGGCAATTTGGATTCAGACAAGGACGATCATGCGTCACCAATTTAATATGTTTCTATTCAAGGCTAATAGATATAATACAAGAAAGAGATGGATGGGCAGACTGTGCATTTCTAGACCTAAAGAAAGCTTTTGACTAAGTACCACATAAGAAGTTGCTTAAGAAATTAGAAACTGAAGGAGGAATACAGGGCAAACTACTAAATTGGATGGAAGACTTTTTGCAAGAAAGAAAAATGAGAGTAGTGATAAGAAACCAGCACTCAAAATGGGATGAAGTAATTAGCGGTGTTCCGCAAGGAACAGTTCTGGCCCCAATAATGTTTGCTATATATATTAATGATATGGATGAAGGAATTGAAAGCTATATGAGCTTCTTTGCAGATGATGCAAAACTACTGAAAAGAGTGAAAACTGAAGAAGATTGTGAATCACTACAGAGAGATCTAAATAAAGTATGGGAATGGAGTAGGAAGTGGGAGATGGAGTTCAATACAAAAAAGTAGTTTAATGGAACTTGGAAAAAGCAAAAACAGAATAACAGGAGCATATAAATTGGGAGAAGAAGGAATAAAAAAAGTAGAAAATGAGAAGGACCTGGGAGTCATTGTTATGAATAATATGTCACCTGAGAAACATATAAATAAGATTTTTGGAGAAACTTATAATTTAATAACAATCAAAGTTGCATTTACATACCTGGATGAAGAAATGGTGAAGAAAATTCTAATCACCCTGATAAGACCAAGATTGGAATATGCAGCAACGATATGGTCACCAAGTACAAAAAAATGTATAAAAAAAACTTGAAAGAATACAAAGAGCAATTACAAAATTGGCACCAACACTCAAAACTATCATATGAAGAGAGACTAGAAAAACTTGAACTACAGACACTAGAGCAAAGAAGAGAGAGAGGAGATTTGATAGCTATTTACAGAATCATGAAAGGCATAGAAATTACTGATAGAATCTGATAAAATGGGATGACAGAAATACAAGAGGAAACGGAAAGAAAATAAAAAAAGACAGCTATAGAAGAGATTTGAAAAAGAACAGCTTTCCTCACAGAGTAATAGACAGTTGGAACAAGTTAGATGAGAAAGTGGTGTGTGCAAAAACAATACATGAATTTAAAAATAGTTTAGATAAAATGAGATATGAAGACGGGATCCCACGAGCATAGCTCCCCTTTCCCGTAAAATACAACTAGGTACAACTAGGTAAATACACACTCCA
This sequence comes from Oratosquilla oratoria, assembly GCF_046742065.1. Classification (NCBI taxonomy): domain Eukaryota; kingdom Metazoa; phylum Arthropoda; class Malacostraca; order Stomatopoda; family Squillidae; genus Oratosquilla; species Oratosquilla oratoria. The sequence goes on along the minus strand of NC_134789.1, from coordinate 54,798,009 downwards.
CTGAACGGACGGCGTAGAGGACGTTCTGAAGAAAAAGTGAAATTTTCGTGGATCCCAAAGCAAAGGAAGTACCTATTGTATTTACAGGGTGGGGGGGAAATTGCTCGTGGTGTAGTGGGAAAGTGAGGAAAAAGGAGAAGGGGAGGGATTACTGAGGGAAATGGAAGGAAATGAGGAAGGAGAGGACTTGGCCCAGGCAGGCAAACGCCATGTAAACAAAAGAGGTCCCGACCAATTTAGTGACGACGAAATGTCTAACAAAAATGTAAAGATTAGAAACATAGATAAGAATTCAATGGAAGGTGAGGATAATAATTTCCAAGGATTTAAAGAGGGGGAGGCGGATACCAACCTCCTCCGACTAGCAAAACTGGAGGAAAGGCTTGAACAAATGACTGAGCATTGGGAGATTAGGTTTGGTAAAATGTCAAAACTTGCAGACAAGGTTGAAAGATTGGAAGAACTAGAGAAGGCGAACAAAAACTTAACTGATGAAATAGAAGAACTAAAAAGACAGTTAAGAGAAGTAAAAGAGGAGAATAAAGAATTAAAATGGAACAATAAAGACAATAAAGAAACAATAGCAAAAGAGTCACAGGGGTGGAGAAAGATACAGGAAAAGTAAAGTTGCATTTACTGATATAATTAAACAGCAAATGAAAGAACAAACTGAAGACTCAGTTATCAAAGTGATGAGACAGAAGGAGAATATTGTAAGAGACTTAGCAGACAAAAAGAAATGTATAATTATATTAGGAATGGAAGAGAAACATAACCCAGATAGAACCTCAAGAATCAAAGAGGAAAATGAAAAAGTAAACAGTTGGAATATGCAGCAACAATATGGTCAACAAGTACAAAAAAATGTATAAAAAAAACTTGAAAGAATACAAAGAGCAATTACAAAACTGGCACCAACACTCTCAAAACTATCATATGAAGAGAGACTAGCAAAACTTGAACTACAGACACTAGAGCAAAGAAGAGAGAGAGGAGATTTGATAGCTATTTACAGAATCATGAAAGGCATAGAAATTATTGATAGAGAGAATCTGATAAAATTGGATGATAGAAATACAAGAGGACACGGAAAGAAAATCAAGAAAGACAGCTATAGAAGAGATGTGAAAAAGAACAGCTTTCCTCATAGAGTAATAGACAGTTGGAACAAGTTAGATGAGAAAGTGGTGTATGCAAAAATTAACATAAATTTAAAGATAGTTTAGATAAAATGAGATATGAAGACAGGACACCATGAGCATAGCTCCCCTTCCCGTAAAATACAACAAGGTAAATACACACACACACACATATATATATATATATAAATATATATATATTTTTTTTTCTCAAAAACTTCATCTAAAAAATATTCAGTCTCTTCCTCTCAACCTTCCTTACATTCCAAATTTACCTTAGCTATCCTTCTTACACACTTTTCTGCATTCATACCCATATACCTACTTTTCATTAAAAAAAATTATCCCACCTTGATATTTACTTGTTTCCTTTACTCTAATCCCACCTTGATATTTACTTGTTTCCTTTACTCTAATCCCACCTTGATATTTACTTGTTTCCTTTACTCTTATCCCACCTTGATATTTACTTGTTTCCTTTACTCTAATCCCACCTTGATATTTACTTGTTTCCTTTACTCTAATCCCACCTTGATATTTACTTGTTTCCTTTACTCTAATCCCACCTTGATATTTACTTGTTTCCTTTACTCTAATCCCCACCTTGATATTTACTTGTTTCCTTTACTCTAAAGTGCACATTCCCATTCACTTCCACATGTTACCCCAGGTACTAAAATCTCTCTACTTCATCAAGTGTATGTGAAGAGTATATATGGCCAAAACTACTCTTGTAGAAAGCAGTCACTGTCTATTGTAACTATTTTAGGGATGTTAAGGCCATTTTGTTACCATCAATGTTTTTTACCGATTAGTTGATAATTTTACCTTTATTTATAAATTTATTCCACCAATTGTATAAACAATATTTATAATTTTCATTATTTCACCCCATTATGTAGGCTGACTGATCATGCTGAAAATCGAGATCTCCCTCCAATCTTGATTTATCCAGAAGGTGTTTGTGTCAACAATACATCTGTCATGCAGTTCAAAAAGGGAGCCTTTGAGGTTAGTTTTTCTGGTGTATGGATTAGATTTAAATACAGTTGTTACCTTTTCTTTAATGGTTTATTACTTAGTGGTTCATAACACATTGAGCAACAGGTGACAAATCTCATCCACATACTCCTTTTGATCACAAAAAAATCTATATTCATGTTTTACATACAGATATGCAATGTAACACTCAGAATAGTATCAAACAGAAGTGCTTGTAAACTACAGTCCATAAATACAGTAGTATGAATATAAGTAAATAGATAAGAATCAAAATAGAATGTAGTATGAACACAGTCACGAGTCATGCAACACCCTGCCTCACCTCTGCCTCACTACAGTTGTTTATTTGGTTTAATTTTGGTACATAATTATTGAGTAAACATTAGTTTGAAGTTCATTTATCATTTATTGAAATTATAACATTGGGGGGACGGAGAGGAGGTGTCGCCGATTTAATGAAGCGGCCTTACTGTGGATGTGCTGTGTCTGGCGACACTGCTTCTGACCCAGGGCAGTGGACAAGGTGCAGGGATGACCCGTCATCCATGAGGGGTGTGGAGTGTATTCAGGGATGGAATGGGTGGGAATGATTTTATGCCTTTTCTTTTTTGGCTACCTCCCTTGTAAGGGGGAAAAAGCCTGGGTATATGTATGTATAACTAGATTTAAAAGCTTTACCATTTGTCTAGTTCTTAAGTTAGAGTTTGGATGGTGCTCTTGGAACACATCACATTTTCTTAAAATCCTTTTGGGATAAATTGCTTCATTATACAAATTATCATTATAAAAATGTGTTTTAAGATACATATCCCTCTTGTATAAAGGGGATATTGTGTATGATGGCTAAAATGTACAAGCTAAATGGATGAAACATTTAGAGGAGAAAGGAATATTTGCTGATAACCAGTTTGGATTTAGAGAGAAAGTCATATATAACCAACCTGCTAAGTTTCTGATCAAGAGTGGTTGATGTGTTGCATGAGAGAGGAATGGTGGACTATGTGTATCAACATTTGGAAAAGGTTTTTTAACAAAGTGCAATACAAAAGATTTATGTAGAAGTTAGAAAAACCAAAGAGGCTATCTCTTATGAATATGATTACCAGCTAGAACAAAATATATATGTATATGTACATACATATACCAAGGGCTGTTTCCCCCTTACAAGGGATGTAGCCAAAGTCAAAAGGCACAATTCCATTCCCACCCATTTTATCCCCACCCACCCTACTCCCATTCACCACTCCTCCCTCCCTCCTCCCTCTTTTCTTGGCTCTTCCTGGATGACAGGTCATCCCTGCATCTCGCCCATTGCCCTTCATCATAAGCATTGCACCAAAACATAAAATATATTACTGCATTTAAGGGCCTAATCAAGTTAGTAACCTTTGATTCTAGGCACCAACTCTGATAGATAAAATCATTGAATATTTGATTAAGGAAATCTTTAAAATATGTCATTAGGTAAAAGCAAAAGGTAAAGGAGGCAAAGAGGAGAGCAGATGTAATAAAAAGATGTTTTGGAAAGAAATTAAGAGAGGAAGAGGAGACGAATCAAGTAGAGAAGAAAAGGTAAAAGGTGCAGATGGAGAGATGAAAATGGAAGAGAAGGCAGTAAGGGAAAGATGGGCAGAATATTTTAGGGAGTTGCTAAATGTGAAGGAGGATAGGGAAGGAAAGATAGCTGCAGTGGGAGGTGCTAAGAAAATGACCGTGATGAGTGAGGAAAATGGAGGAGAAGTGAGGGAGGATGAAGTAATGACAGTTGTTAACCCCTTCCATACGGTGCCGCACACGTAGGCGTCATGAGGAGCAAGTGGATTCGCGACGCTGCCATATTGGCGTCTTGATTATATTTATTGTAGTCGCCCCTGTGTTTTTACATTCTCCCAAATGTGCCCTGAATCCCATTCTCTGTGGTTTTCAAAATTCGCGGGTGAAAGAGAGAACGATCGATATAAGCGGTGACTATATTTTATGATGCGAATATTATTACGTTACGTCATACGGCTGGCATTGGCTGCTGCCCGCGAGATTTAAGTCCCGTACTGAAGTGGTTAAGATGATGAAAGCAGGTAAGGCACCTGGTCTGGATGGATGCCATGCAGAATGTCTAAAAAAAAAAACGAGGTACAGTGATGGTGGACTGGCTGGTGAGGTTATTTAATGTTTGGTGGAGAGAGGGTAGAGTGCCAGAGGACTGGAGGAGTGCCTGTATAGTTCCACTTTACAAGGAAAAAGGGGACAAGTGTGAATGTAGTAGCTTCAGAGGGATTAGCTTGTTAAGTGTAGTTGGGAAGGCTTATGGGAGGATCTTGAATGAGAGGATTAGGAGAGGAACAGAGTAATTGGTGAGGAACAGTGTGGATTTAGGACGGGTAGAGGTTGTGTAGATCAGATCTTTGTGGTGAGACAGATATGTGAGAAAGCTATAGGAAAGGGGAAGGATGTTTTTTGGGCTTTTATGGATCTGGAGGGGGCTTACGATAGGGTAGACAGAGAGACACTGTGGGAGGTTATGCAGATATATGGGATAGGAGGAAAGCTTCTAGGAGCTGTCAAGAGTTTTTATGAGAGTAGTAGAGCTTGTGTCAGGATTAGAAATGGAGAGAGTGAGTGGTTCGAGGTAAAGATGGGACTTTGTCAAGGATGCGTAATATCGCCCTGGCTGTTGAACTTATACATGGATGGGGTAGTGCGAGAGGTAAATGCAAGGGTGGTGGGTCATGGATTGGAGATGATTAAAGAAAATGGAGAAAAGTGGGAGGTGAGCCAGCTGTTGTTTGTGGACGACACTGCGCTTGTGGCAGGATCAGAGGAGGGATTGAGGAAGTTGGTGACAGAGTTTGGGAGAGTATGTGATAGAAGAAAGCTAAAGATAAATGTAGGTAAAAGTAAGGTGATGAGATGTACAAGGGGTGAAAGTGGCAGTAGACTGGAAGTGAGCATAAAGGGAGAGCGACTGGAGGAAGTGGATAGTTTTGGATACTTGGGTGCAAATGTGGTAGGAAAGGGTGGAGGTGGAATGTAGATTGAGAGAAGCAAGTAAATGCCTTGGTGGATTAAAAAGTGTAATGAGGAATAGACATTTCGGAATGGATGCTAAGAGGAGACTATATGAAGGAGTGATTGTGCCACAGCACTGTATGGGGCAGAAACGTGGAACATAAGAGAGGAAGAGAGAAGGAGTTTGAATGTGTTTGAGATGAGGTGTCTGAGAAGTATGATGGGGGTTACTAGGCTAGGTAGAGTGAGAAATGAGGAGGTGAGGAGGAGAACAGGGGTGGAAAGGAAGTTGCAAGATAGGGTTGATGAAATAGTATTAGGATGGTTTGGACACAGGAAAGAATGAGTGAAGAAAGACTAGTAAAAGAGGTATGGAAGGCAGATGTGGAAGGAGTGAACATGAGGGGACGTCCTAGGATGAGATGGATGGATGGGGTGAAGGGGGCTTTGGGGAAGAGGGGAATGTCTGTTGAGGAAGGACGGGAGAGGACAGAAGACGGGTGAATGGAGAATGGTTGTATATGGATGATGTTGTGGTGCATGAAGTGGAATGGGCGGGAGAATGGGGATGAGGTAGTATGTGTGAGCAAAATTTGATGCAGCCCAAAGGGATTTCTCCCCGTCTTCTCCTTTTATGCATGGAGGGACGGAAAGGGGGGTCCCCGATTTAAGGGGGTTGCCTCTCATTTCGGTGAATAATATTCAATTTTGTCAAACTTCGTGTGTGAACTGGTGTGGTGTCCCTGAACACCGCGGGACTGGTTTCCAGACGTATAACACCACCCTTCTCAGGTAACGGCGGGTTTAAAGGGCCAGAAATCTAAAGGTTCCCCCGTCAGCCACGCCCCTTTCTTTGCTATGGTTTGTTTTCCTTGTATTTTGTTGTTGTTTTTGATAATTTTATACTCTGATATTGTTGTATGATAGGTTGGGCAGCAGTCACCACACTCAGTGCGATCGAAAAAGGGTTCAGCGTATGCGTGCGTCATTTCTCCACGTGCTGTATCCAGTTTTATACATTTCTTGTTTATAGATTCACTACTCCATAACTAAATATGTCAGATGTGATAGTTGCCGAAGTATTTTGCTCCATTCTGAACATGAGAAGTGCAAGAATACTCACCTTAGCAAAGGGATTGTAATGCATGTGTACCATTCATTATGTGAAGGATATGGAAGGTTAGGATTGTCACGATTCTCAGCTGGCATGGGTACAAAAGAAATGTAATGAACATCTGCTGCTTACTTCCAAGAAATGTTCAAAGGATTATATAAGTAGATATGTGCATTTGATACTCTTTGGAGGCACTTTTATGGAGTAGTGAATATATAAACATAAAAATGCTATTTTCTCAAAACTAGTTTTTTCGCACAAAGGTAACTATAACTTGTTGGAAAATGATCGTGATGCTTATATCTAACAAAACTAGTAAATTCATTCTTGATATATATTTTTGACAATTTTTTATAATTTGCTGTAAGGCTGACTTTCTTTCTTTTTCACTTATAATTATGAGTATACTAGTTTAGGTACATTTGGATGTCTACTAACTGTACACCAAAAGAAATTATTATTCTCATACTTTTGGAAAAATAAACGTTATTTCAAAAATAACTCAAAATTCCAAGTAAATCGTCTGTTGAGTAAACATTTCTCAATGGATTTCAATGAAATTTCTGTCACAGATGCATCCCATTTCCCTGCACATTGTGTTAAATTTCCATTGTCTTACATAAAAAAATAAGGTTGGGAGGACCGGAAATGCATAATCCGATCGAGCGAATCACCGAAATGAGAGTCAACCCCCTTAATGAAGTGGCCTTGCTGTGGATGTGCAGGGATGACCCATCATCCAGGAGGTGCTAAGATAAGAGGGAAGGTGGAGGGGGTGTGGAGTGTATTTAGGGATGGAATGGGTGGGAATGATTTTATGCCTTTTCCTTTTTTGGCTACCTCCCTTGCAAGGGGGAAAAGCCTTGGTATATGTATGTATGTATTAGGTTAAAGGGAATAAGAATATGCTACATAATGTAACATACTGAAAGGTCATACTGTAATCAAAATCAAAGAAGTTTCATCAACTTTAGGTTAATCTAACCAGTATAAAATTTTATGCTGGGCTCTAGTAAATAATCTTGTGTTTGTTTTGCAGGTGAACTCTGTGATATTTCCCATAGTGATAAAGTTTGATGCACGGTATGGTGATGCTTTCTGGTGGCAAGATACATTTTTACCCTACATTGTCTCCATGATGACTTCCTGGGCAATTGTATGTGATGTTTGGTATTTACCCCCCATGTACAGAAAAGAGGATGAGTCAGCCATTGCATTTGCTAATCGGTAAGTTTGGAATGGTAGTGTGCATCGTTGGTATCATAACATCCTAGAATTAGTTATTTTAGATTCATCAAGCATCACTGTCAGGGAGAAGTAGAATGAAAAATAAAAGGATTAGTTTGGCAAGAAAAGTGGCAGAGGCAGGGGCTAAGTTAAGATTTGGGAACGGGGGGAAAAGCCTTGGTATATGTATGTATGTACCACACAGCAGACACAGAATGCCTCATCCTACAATGTCCTGCCATAGCTCCAGACAACACAGCCTTCTTCCTCAAGTGACTTATGGGCCAATCTGGTAGTTGTTCCCAGTTACCTGAGAGCCATAGATCTGCAAGAGAGACCTGGGATAACAGATTGATTGATTACCCCATTCATATACATGTTGAACAAACATGGTGACATTATGCAACTCTAATGTCCATCTTCACCACAAACAACTCTATTCCAGACCTTCACACAGCTCTACTATTCACATAAAAACTTTTGACCACTTTGAACAGACTTCTTCCTTTTCTATACATCTGCAGCACAATCTATATTGCATTTGAGTCAGCCCTGTTATATACCTTTTCCAAATCCATGAAAGCCCAGATAACATCCTTACCCTTTACCAAAAGTTTCTTACATATCTGTCTTACTACAAGAGATTGATCACATTTATGTCTACAACTCTTCCAGCCCTCCTTTTAAGCACCAATACATAGTTTATTGGTGCCCTCTCAACTATGCTATGGATTACCCTGGCCCATGTATACTTATACTTTGCTTTCTTCTTGAACACTGCTCACAATAATCATTACACTTTCACTACACAACTCCAATATCATCTATACTAAAGTCAGTCAACTCCAACTTGAGCCCTTTGGCATGGCCCAGGGAAACTTCCATTGTTTACACATCTAGCAATGACCTACACATGGAGATCTGTCTCACAATAAGTCTGTAGTTATCTATTTATGGAATATATATACACATAGTTCTCTTAATCCAACACTTAATAACCACCGCTTGTGCAGATGTTTGGGCCCAGGATATATTCATAAAACCACCATGGGAATTGGTGGTGTTTTATGTCCTGAGCCAATTCCTGAAGTGGGTTTATGTCCAGGGCCCAAACCTTCACACAGCCATTCTCCACTCACCCAATCTCCTACCTTCTCTCTTCCTTGCTCAATAGACATTCCCTTCTTGCTCAAAGCCCCTGTCACCCCATCCATCTATCTCATCCTCTGTCGTCCCCTCAAGTTCACTCTATCCAACTCTGTTTTCCACACCTCTTTTGCTAATATTTCTTTACTCATTCTTTCCATGTGTCTAACCATCTCAATAATCTTTCATCAACCCTATCTGCCAGCTCCCTTTCCACCCCTGCTCTCCTCCTCACCTCATTTCTCACTCTATCCAACCTTGGAACCCCTACCATGCTTTTCAGGCACTTCATCTCTAACACATTTAAACTTCTCCTTTCTGTCTCTTAAATTCCAAATCTCCACCCCATACAGTGTCATAGGCACAATCGTCCATTCTTATAATCTTTTCTTTGCCTCATTTCCCAGATGCTTATATCTCATGACACTTTTCAACCCCCTCCAAGACATTTACTTGCTTCTCTCAATCTACATTTTACCTCCACTTCCACTCCTCCATTTCCTGCCACATGCAATTCCAAATACTTAAAACTGTTCACTCCAGACTCTCTCCTTTAAGACTTACTTTCAACTTGCTGCCATCCTCTCCCCTTGTACATCTCATCACTTTACTTTTACCCACATTTACCTTCAACTTTCTATCACATACCTTTAACTTTTTCCTATCACATACCTTGCCAAACTCCACTAACTGCCTTAATCCCTCATCTGACCCTGGCACAAGCGCAGTGTCATCTCCAAACAATAACTGGCTCACTTCCCACTTCTCTCCACTATCTTAAACTATCTACAGTCCCCTACCCATCACCCTTGCATTTACCTCCTGTACCACCCCATCCATGTACACATTAAACAGCTATGGTGATGTGACACAGCCATGACATAGTCCCACCTTTCCCTCAGACTGCTCTTTCCATTTCCAATTCAGTTGGCTCTACTACTCTTGTAAAAATTGTTGACTGCCCTTTACAGTTGTCTACCAATCCCATATATCTGCAATACCTTCCAAAGTGCCTTCCTTTCTATCCTGTTATAAGCCTTCTCTAAATCCAGAAAGACCTGAAAAATCTTTACCTGCCAAAGCCCTCTCACAAATATACCTTACCACAAATATCTGATCCACACATCCTAATTATTTCTATCAATTTCTTTACATTTTCTAAGTATTCTTGCCAGTATGTATGTAATGTATGTATACACACACACACACACTTTCGTCGGATGGACGGCGAGAATTGGAATTCCGAAGAAAAAGTAAAATCTACGTGGATCTCAATGTCAAGGAAGTACCTTATTGTATTTATAGGGAAGGGGAAAGCTCATGGTGTAGTGGGAAAGTTATAAAAAAGGAGAAGGGGAGGGATTATTGAGGGAAATGGAAGGAAATGAGGAAGAGGGGGACATAGTTAGTTAGTTTATTCAGCAAAATAAAATACAATTTAGACATACATATATACAAAATTTTTACAAAATTAGTTGTTGAAAAGGGAGAGCGAGAAGCAAAGCTTATAGGGAGTTGCTCTCCATTTAAGGAAAAAAAATATTTTTATTTATTTTTGTTACATGTTAATATGATGCACATATACAGTCATATACCATCCACTGTTATCGGACAAGGTTTATACAACTACTGGATAAAAAACAGGGACAAGAAACAGGGAGGGGGAATCATGTTCTTGGCCAAGAAAGACCTAAAGGTGACAAAAATTGCAGAGGGCAAAGGTAATGTTGAATTGATCATGATAAAAGTCGAAGGCAAGAATATGAAAAGTAGAAAGTTTGTGGTGACTTATGTGCCTCCAAAAACAAGCGCTTGGAAAGAAAACGAACATACAAAAATGCTAGATGATACAAGAAAATCACTCAATGAGATACTAATGGGTAAGGGTAATCTGGTAATTATGGGGGACTTCAATTGCAAAGAAATTTGTTGGGACAGCATGACAGTGCAAGGAGGAGATGACTCGTGGGGCAATGTACTACTAGATATGACCATGGAGTACACAATGACCCAATGGGTCCGTGAAAACACAAGGTTCAGAAATAATGAAGAGCCATCGAAACTAGATCTAATATTTACAACAGAACCTGAAATAGTGCATAAAGTCCAGTATGAGACACCAATTGGAAAGAGTGACCATGTACTCATCGAAACTGTACTAAAGGAAGAAATAGACATAGAGAGGAACGAAAAGCATAGGAAAGGAAGACTGATGTACAACAAAACAGACTTTACAAAACTAAAGACATTCTTCCGGAATGCAAACTGGGAAATATTTTACAGGGAAGAAACAACAGTGGAAGAGAAATGGAATATATTGATGGAAAACTACAATGAAGGTGTAAACAGGCATGTACCAAGACAAAAGCGAGAGAGAGAGTACATTAAATGTTGGTTCAACAAAAGATGCAGTGAGGCAAAAGACAGAAGGGACAAAGCTTGGAAAAAGTGGAGAAAAGACAAAAAACAAAGCAAATGGCAAATTTATGTTAACTATAGAAATGAGTATGTCAATGTGAGAAGAGAGGAAAAAAGGAACCATGAGAAGGATATTATAGACAAATGCAAAGAGCAACCCAAACTATTCTATCGGTATGTGAATGGTAAACTTAAAAACAAACAGGAAATGGTGAAACTATGCCAAGGAAACATAGAATACACAGAAGATTTAGAGATGGCCGAAGTCATGAACAATCACTTTAAATCTGTTTTCACCAGAGAGAAAATACCAAATTGTGACATAGATAAAAACAAGAAATCTCCCCTCATGAATGAGTTTACAGCATCACTAAAGGAAATATCAGAACATCTATCAAGGCTGGATGTCAGAAAATCACATGGCCCGGATGGTATTGCAAATTGGATTCTAAAGGAGTGCAAAGAAGAACTAACAGACAAAATACACATCTTAATAAACAGCTCACTCAAAGAAGGAAAGATACCCGAGGACTGGAAAAACACTAACATTGTACCAATACACAAAGGAGGAAACAAAGAAGAACCCACCAACTATAGGCCAGTATCACTAACAAGCACCATAGCCAAAATTTGTGAGAAAATAATCAAGAATAGATGGGTAAAACATCTGGAAGACAATGACATATTAAACCCAAGACAATTCGGATTCAGACAAGGAAGATCATGCTCCACAAACTTAATATGCTTTTACTCAAGACTAATAGACATAGTGCAAGAAAGAAATGGATGGGCTGATTGTGCATTCCTAGACTTGTAAAAAGCCTTTGACAAAGTACCACACAGAAAACTACTAAAAAAACTGGAACACATAGGAGGAATACAAGGAAACCTACTAAAATGGATAGAGGACTTTCTGACTGGTAGAAAGATGAGAGTAGTGCTCAGAGAAAAATATTCAGATTGGAAAGAGGTGATCAGTGGAGTACCGCAAGGATCTGCACTGGCACCAATAATGTTTGCTATCTATATGAATGACATGGACGAGGACGTGAACTGTTACATGAGCTTCTTTGCCGATGACGCCAAACTGCTAAGGAAAATAGAAACTGAGGAGGACTGTGAAGCACTGCAAGAAGACCTAAATAGGGTATGGAACTGGAGTCAGAAATGGGAAGTGGACTTTAATACTAAGAAGTGTAGCATAATGGAGTTTGGAAAAAGCAAAAACAGAATATCAGGAAAATATACAATTGGAACCAAAGAAGTAAAGAAAGTAGGATCCGAAAAAGATTTGGGAGTAATTATCACGAACGACTTGTCCTATGATATACAGATTAACAAAATTGTCGGGGAGACTTACAACTTGCTAAGATCAATAAAAGTGGCGTTTACATACTTGGACGAAGACATGATAAAAAAAATATTGGTTACATTGATAAGGCCTAGATTAGAGTATGCGGCGACATTGTGGTCCCCCAGTACCAAAAAGAATATAAAGAAAATAGAAAGAATCCAAAGAGCAGCTACAAAAATGGCACCTGCACTTGCAAACCTATCATACGAGGAGAGATTGGCTAAACTGGAGTTACCGACACTGGAGCAAAGAAGAGAGAGAGGTGACCTATTGACCATCTACAGAATCATGAGAGGCACAGAGGTACTCGATAGAGAGAACTTACTTAACTGGGACAAAAGAAACACAAGGGGACATGGAAAGAAAATAAAAAAACATAGCTATAGAAGAGAACTGAAGAAAAACAGTTTTCCTCATAGAGTTTTGGACACTTGGAACAAACTGGACAATGAAATAGTATGCGCAAAAACCATTCATGAATTTAAAAACAAACTAGACACTGCAAGATACAAAGGCGGGACATCACGAGCATAGCTCCCCTTCCCGCAAAATACAACTAGGTAAATACAACTAGGTAAATATACACATATATACACACATACATACATACACACATACATACACATATAAACACACACACACAATGAGATGCGACACGATGCCCGCTAACTCCGACCTCACGTAGTAATTGGGGTCACGTGCGAGCATCGCATCTTGTGGGGGTCAGGTGAGAGGTGAGAGGTCAGGTCGATTGTTGACGGGACGATAATTGCTTACTGCTTGGATCCAGGTCACTAGGAGGCCAGGCGTCTTGTAAACAAAAGATGGACCGATGATGACGATGATTTCGGTGATGACAGGATCAACAAAAATGTAAAGATTAGAAATATAGATAAGAGCAGCACAGTGGAAGGTGATGATAATAGTTTCCAGGGATTTAAAGAGGGTGGGGGGGGATACCAACCTCCCCCAATTAGCAAGACTAGAGGAAAAACTTGATAAAATGACCGAGCATTGGGAAAATAGGTTCGGTAACATAGCCAAGATTGCGCAGAGAGTTGAAAGATTGGAAGAACTGGAAAAGGCGAATAAAAACTTAACTGATGAAATAGAAGAACTAAAAAGACAGTTAACCCCTTCCATACGGTGCCGCACACGTAGGCGTCATGGGGAGCGAGTGTATTCGCGAGGCTGCCATATCGGCGTCTTGATTATATTTATTGTAGTCGCCCCTCCATAATGACATTCTTTCTAATTCTTTTGTAATCGCATTTTCTATGGTTATCAAAATTCACGGGTGAAGAGAGAACGATCGATATAAGCGGTGACTATATTTTATGATGCGAGTATTATTACGACACGTCGTACGGCTGGCATTGGCTGCTGCCACCGAGATCTAAGTCCATGACGCCTACGTGTGCGGCACCGTATGGAAGGGGTTAAAAGAAGTAAAATAGGAGAACGAGGAATTAAAGAGGAATAATAAAGACAATAAAGAGGCCATAGCAAAGGAAGCACAGGGCTGGAAAAAAATCCAAGAAAACAGTAAAGTTGCATTTACTGACATAATTAAGCAACAAATGAAAGAACAAACTGAAGACTCCGTTATTAAAGTGATGAGACAGAAGGAGAATATAGTAAGAGACTTAGCAGACAAAAAGAAGTGTATAATTATATTAGGAATGGAATAGAAATTTAACCAAAATAGAACCACAAGAATTAAAGAGGAAAAAGAAAAAGTAAACAGTATATAGGTAGTTGTCGACTTACGACCGAGTTCGGTTCCGACAGACAGGTCGTAAGTCGATCTGGACGCAAGTCAGTCTATATATATATATATATATATATATATATATTACCCTTCATATATATATATATATATATAGATATATATATATATTGTATATTATATATTATATTTAGCATACTGAAATAATCTTAGCATCTTTGAACTATGTTGTATAGTATTTTTAACCTTTTTATAATTTCATCTGATTTTCTTTGGGAAACGTAGCCTAGGCCTAAGCATATTAAATAAAATCCTATCATCTCTGACCCATGATATTTAATACTGTATTTGTTAACCTTTGTATTATTTTACCATCAGACTTTCTTTAGGAAACGTATGCATACTGAATAGAATCTTATTATCTTTGAGCTACGTTGTTTAATATTCATTAACTTTTTTATCATTTTCTTTAGGTAACGTAGCCTAGGCCTACGCATACTGAATAAAGTCCTGTCATCTTTGACCCACAAATACTTTTTGTTGGTTACATTAGAATCATTGTAAAGCAAAATTAGGGAAAAAAATTATTTAAAAACACATTCTTTTCGTTTACGTACTATACCGAAAATATTGTTATCGACAACAGACTAGGCATAAACAAAGTGTACTGTTACATTTTTAGATTTTATTAATCGGAAAACATAAAAATACAAAATGCTGTACCGAACATTTTGTCATCGACAACAGACTAGGTATAAAAAAAATAATGTTACATTTTATTAATTGCAAAACATAAAAATACAAAATGTAATGCAAAATTAGGATTTTTTTTATTTCAACAAAACACATTCTTTTCGTTTACGTACTTTACCGAACATATTGTTATCGACAACAAACTAGTCTAGGCATAAAAAGTTTGTTATATTTTATTAATTGCAAAACATATAAAAATACAAAATGCAATGCAAAATTAGGAAGCATTTTACTTCAAACAAACAAAATGAAAGAATATTTAGCTGGCTGGGATGCTGACGCTGCCGGTAGCCTCCCAAAACTATCATACTCACGTCTCGCGGCGTGCGGAGTTATGTACTGCACTGCCAAGCATAACATTGCAATTCTATTACTCTATTAAATGTTAGATATTATTGCGCCATCTCGTGGTCGTAAAGTCAATCAGTCGTAAGTCGCATAGGTCGTAAGTCGACGACTACCTGTACTAGAATTAGTTCAGGAAGATGAACCTGAAATCATGAAACAAATTGAAGAGATGTTTAGACTCGGAAAATATAGTACAGATAAGACCAGACCAATTAAGATAAAATTCAGGTCACAAACAACAGCAGAGAATATCTTAGCAAAAACAGGGAAGCTAGCAGCAAGTGAACAATATAAAAAGGTATGGATAAAAAGAGAAATGAATAAAGGAAAAAACGAGAACAGAATGGAGTCAGAAAAAGAAGAATTCTACTGGAGAGTAGTAAATATGAAAGTGAGGAAATGGACCATAACACAGAGAAACAAAAAAGAAACAGAAAATACAATGGAAATAACAAAGTTAAGAGTGTCCTACACAAATATAGATGGATTAATAACAGGATTGAATGAACTGAATGAGTATCTGAAGGAAAAACAACCGGACATAATGGGAATTGTAGAGACAAAATTAAAAGGTCCACTACCACCCAACAGCATAGGACACAATGCATATAATTATTGGATTAGAAACAGAGAGATAAAACAAGGACTAAGAAGGATATAAACGTGAAGAGAGTCACATATGGAAAGAATAGAGTAGAGATGATTATGATAGAAGTAGAAGACAGAGATAAGAAGAGCAGAAAGTTTGTAATAAACTATGTGCCCCCAAAAACAACCTCGTGGGAAGGGAGTGAACACAAAAGTATGTTAGAAGACACAAGAATAACATTAAACAAGATAATGGAAGATGGAGGAAGAATAGTTATAATGGACGACTTTAATTGCAAAGAAGTCTGCTGGGAGATGACAGTAAAGGGTGGAGACGGCTCATGGGGAAATGTTCTACTTGAGATGATTATTGACCACACAATGACATAATGGATTCAAGAGAACACTAGGTATAGAAATGAAGAAGAACCATCGAGACTAGACCTAATAATCACATCAGAACCTGAAATAGTGGAAAAGATAGAATACCAGCCACCAATAAGTAAAAGTGACCACATATTGATAGAACTAGAACTAAATGAGGAAAAATACATGAAAAGAAATGAACAATATAGAAAAGGAAGATTGATGTATGAAAAAGCAAATTTTGATGAAATAAGATAATTCTTTCAAAATGAAAACTGGGAAAGAATACACAAAGAAGATACAACAGTAGAAGAGAAATGGAATATTTTGACAAAGATTTATAAAAAAAAAAAGTAGTGGAAAAGTATGTCCCAAGACAAAAACAAGAAAAAGAATATGTAAAGGGCTGGTACAACAAAAGTTGTAAGGAGTTAAAAGACAAAAGAGATAAAGCTTGGACCAAATTAAAGAAAATATATACTAGTTATAGAAATGAATATGTACAAGTGTGCAGAGATGAAAAAAGAAAATATGAAAAAGATGTCATAGAAAAATGTAAAGACCAACCAAAACTATTTTACAGATGTGTAAATAACAAATTGAAAAACAAACAAGAATTAGAGAAATTACGACAA
Source organism: Oratosquilla oratoria (assembly GCF_046742065.1). Classification (NCBI taxonomy): domain Eukaryota; kingdom Metazoa; phylum Arthropoda; class Malacostraca; order Stomatopoda; family Squillidae; genus Oratosquilla; species Oratosquilla oratoria. The sequence goes on along the minus strand of NC_134789.1, from coordinate 54,781,184 downwards.
GGAGGAGTTGAATACACAGAGGAAATAGAAATGGCAGAAATTATGAACAAGCATTTTAAATCGGTGTTTACAAGGGAGAACATACAACCTGGAGAGATCGAATGGGAAGAGAAAGTCCCCCCTATGAAAGAAATAGAAGTAACAAAGAACGAAATAATGCAACACTTGAGTAATCTTGATGTCAGAAAATCGCATGGACCAGATGAAATAGCAAACTGGATTTTGAAAGAATGCAAGAATGAACTGGCAGACAAAATACAAAGCATAATAAACAGTTCCTTGAAAGAAGGAAAAGTTCCAAAAGATTGGAAAAGAGCAAATATAGTACCTATATACAAAGGAAATAAAGAGGACCCTACAAACTATAGACCAGTCTCTCTAACAAGTACAATAGCAAAAATCTGTGAAAGAATTATCAAAAGTAGATGGGTAAAGTATTTAGAAAAAAACAATGTACTAAATCCAAGGCAGTTTGGATTCAGACAAGGACGATCATGCGTCACCAATTTAATATGTTTCTATTCAAGGCTAATAGATATAATACAGGAAAGAGATGGATGGGCTGATTGTGCATTTCTAGACCTAAAAAAAAAGCTTTTGACAAAGTACCACATAAGAAGTTACTTAAGAAATTAGAAACTGAAGGAGGAATACAGGGCAAACTGCTTAAATGGATGGAAGACTTTTTGCAAGAAAGAAAAATGAGAGTAGTGATAAGAGACAAACACTCTAACTGGGATGAAGTAATAAGCGGTGTTCCCCAAGGAACAGTTTTGGCCCCAATAATGTTTGCTTTATATATTAATGATATGGATAAAGAAATTGAGTTACATGAGCTTCTTTGCAGATGACGCAAAACTGTTAAAAAAAAAAAAGTGAACACGGAAGAAGATTGTGAGTCACTACAGAGTGATCTCAATAAAGTATGGGAATGGAGTAGGAAGTGGGAGATGGAGTTCAATACCAAAAAGTGTAGTATAATGGAATTTGGAAAAAGCAAAAAAAAAAGAATAGAAGGATCATATAAATTGGGAGAAGAAGGAATAAAAAAAGTAGAAAATGAGAAGGACCTGGGAGTCATTATTATGAATAATATGTCACCTGAGAAACATATAAACAAGGTTTTTGGAGAAACTTATAATTTAATAAGAATCAAAGTGTCATTTACATACCTGGATGAAGAAATGGTGAAGAAAATATTAATCACTTTGATAAGACCAAGATTGGAATATGCAGCAACGATGTGGTCACCAAATACAAAAAAAAATGTATAACAAATCTTGAAAGAATACAAAGAGCAATTACAAAATTGGCACCAACACTCTCAAAACTATCATATGAAGAGAGACTAACAAATTTTGAGCTACAGACACTAGAGCAAAGAAGAGAGAGAGGAGATTTGATAACTATTTACAGAATCATGAAAGGCATAGAAATTATTGATAGAGAGGATCTAATAAAATGGGATGAAAGAAATACAGGAGGACACGGAAAGAAAATCAAGAAAGACAGCTATAGAAGAGATCTGAAAAAGAATAGCTTTCCTCACAGAGTAATAGACATTTTGAACAAGTTAGATGAGAAAGTAGTGTGTGCAAAAACAGTACATGAATTTAAAAATAGTTTAGATAAAATGAGATATAAAGATGGGACACCACGAGCATAGCTCCCCTTCCCGTAAAATACAACTAGGTACAACTAGGTAAATACACACACACACACACACACATACATATGTTCTTGATAATATATATTCTAATGTTATTTACTTTCCACAGAGTGAAGGCTAAAATTGCTCGACGAGAACTGAAGAAAAACAGTTTTCCTCATAGAGTTTTGGACACTTGGAACAAACTGGACAATGAAATAGTATGCGCAAAAACCATTCATGAGTTTAAAAACAAACTAGACACTGCAAGATACAAAGGCGGGACAACACGAGCATAGCTCCCCTTCCCGCAAAATACAACTAGGTAAATACAACTAGGTAAAATACATATGTTCTTGATAATATATATTCTAATGTTATTTACTTTCCACAGAGTGAAGGCTAAAATTGCTCGACGAGGTGGAATGCTCGACTTGTCATGGGACGGGTTTCTCAAGGCAAAGCCACCAAAGGATGAGTACAGAAAACGCAAGCAAAAAGAAATAGCAGAACATATGCAACCCAAGTCTGAAAATGTAGGATCATCTGAACCTGGAGACATTGCTGAGGAACACAGTGTCACCCAGTCCTCCTCTGATGAACACAAACTTGTTTCTCCAAAAGACCATAACATAACCTCATCTTCCTCTGATAAATGTGAGACATTTTCCACATTAGATGATGAGCACAAGGTATCTTGTTACAATAAGCATATGACAGTTCCTACCTCTGATGATATCCAAAAGACAGAACACCTCTCTGATGATAAATGTGAGTCAGTTCCCTTGGCTGATGATAAGCAAGTATCAGATGTCTCCCAAGACACTAAACAAGAAATAACCCATTTAACTGATGACAAGCACAAAATAACCCCCAGTTCTGAAGCTGAACTGAGATCAGATCCTTATACAGCTAACTTGGAAACAGTTGCATTATCTGATGATTGTCATGAAAGGAAATGCAATTTGCATCAAACTGAAATTGCTGGTACTGCTCATGACAACAGCGAAACAACTCAGTCAGTGACCAACATGCATTTGTCAGGGCATCCATATCCTGATGAACGTTCCACTACCCAAACCACAAGTGATGAGATGAGATCTGTAGAAGAATGAAAGTATGAATTGAAGCAAAGGTTACTCCCTTCTTTTCTTATTGAGGACATAATCAGGTTATACATTTTTTCAGGTGAAAGTAGTCATGCATTTTGAAACGTAGTGCTACTCATTTTAATACTGCTGTAAACACTTATAACAACTTGGTGGGATTGCTTCTAGCAAGTGAGACACAAAAATGTTAATGATGAAAGAAACATGGTGTATTGAGCTTGCTAGTGGTGTTTGCTGCCTTTGTTTAAGGGATTTACTTTCTTTTTGTTGGTGTTTCCCTTTTCCTCGAAACCTAAAGAGTACATTTTTTGCACATTCTGGACCATAGATGGCCTTCTACAGCTAATACCTGTATGTCCTCACATACAGAATATGCTTTAATTTTCTACTAATATAGCTTTATTGGCCTCTTTGCAGACTTGCCAGTATTGTTGATTTCTTATGACCCACCATAGCATTACTAGCCTCTGTACCTAGCAGTACTATCATGCCTTCCATTATTAGATATGGATATTAAGTATAGTGCTCCATTCAGTTTGTGTATCTGAAGTGGAATAGTGACACAATCAAAAGAAATTGTTGCTGAAATAATCAGTATTTTTTCAGCCCTTAATACATCGAAATGCTCTTTCACATAAAAGTAATATGCACATTTACTTCTTAGTGTATTGTGAATGTATTATATTGATCCCTTCTTTTAGGGTACTGTCCAGTAACTGAATCAAACTTATTGGCATGAACTGGAACAAAATGATCAAATATGCTTCCATTTTTTTAAAGAATAAGTGGAGCTAATATTTATTCAGTCAGCTGAAAGGATGCACATTGGTTGAATGAAACAAACTGTATAAAGTATGTTAACAGGTTGAACGAGTTTGTAGTGCCGAAATTATAATTGGCTTTACCATGAAATATGTGAGTAGCTAGTACACACTAGTGAAATATATTTTGTCAGATAGATTTGCCTAGAATTGTATTTAGTCTTTCGTTGCTCTGACAGACTGTGTAGATTCTGATGTTGCAAATACATTTACTCACCTGAGATGCAGATCCTGGTCTACAGAGGATTTCAGTTAATCAAGAGCCTGTTCCGGCCAAGATCACCATGTAGCTTAATGAAATTGTCTTAATACAGTAAAATATCTCATGTTCGTAATAACACTAAAAGGGTCATGATATAGTATGACTGTATAACATTGAGAGGCATCTTTAACAGACTGTGATTCCTCTTGTTCTTGTAGTGGCTAGTTTCATACATGCCGTACATAGATGTTAGCTAGTAGCATTCTTTGAAGAAAATGCACCAGTCAGGGTAGTTATCTTTTTAGTATGATGTATTAACATTTTTCAGCCAATACCTCATCACTGAGGTATCTAGGCATGAATGATTTTGTTGAACCGTGAATATTGAAGACTGTATGCCTTTACTGCCGTCATGCTTTGACTAGCAGACTTGAACCATCTGCCTCTGAGTTCTTGCCTTTAGATACTGGCACCTAAATTGCTTTGCCACCATTTTCCCCAAATGTATTTGTCTTAATCTGCAATGACAAAGTTTAGAATTATTGCTTCCCTTTGGTGATGTATATAGTTATGTATTGTCATCCTATCGAGAGGAGGAATTTATATTTTGTATTATAGTTTTATGTTTATTTAAAAGGACCTGTCCAATTTATTTGTTTATCCCATGGCCATAAAGGCTCTTGCTTTATAAAACCATTAAGATTAGCACTGGAAATGGGAAAGGCAATAGATTCTATTTTCATATTCTAGATATGATAGAAAGGAAAGGTAGTTAAATGAAGAATAGTTCCACAAAAATGTAGAAGTAAAAGTACATGACCACAATGATATTTCTTTCATATCTTTAGTTCCATGGGATGGATGTATCCCTATTGCTCAGTCAGTTGTTGGCCTTAGTTTCTCTAAAAGGAAATTGGTGGCCCCATGTCATCTGACAGTGGCCTATAACTCCTCCCATAGATCTCTCCAGGAAGAAACATTTGACTCGGTAACTATTGCATGAGTATGAGGCTACTTCCATGCCATCAGTTAGCAGGAAAAGGAGAACAAGTTATTCCCCAAGCTTTATCATATATGAAGGACTAACAATGAATACCTGAAAGACAGACATTATATGTAATCATCTCCTTGCTGCCTAACTTCAAAACATGTCAACTTGCCTCCATACAAAGGTGTAGACTTCAATGGCTGACCCTTGGTCTCCAGACTAGACCCAAGATATCTTACAATGTTGTCAATTTTTCTTTCACCTTTTCACATATGGAGAACTAACAACTGTTGACAGCTCCCCTCCTCCCACTACTGTAAACCAATGACACAAATTATTCCATACTAATACAACAGACAATAGTTGTACATTTCTTCCCAGAGAGATCTATGGGAGAACTTAAAGACAGTTACCTGCCACTGTGAGGCTGCACTTTCCAGTCAGTCAAACTTGAGGCAACAATTGTTATTACTGTTTCCTTATATGAAAAAGTAGCAGAGGTTGATAGAATGAACTTGGACCAATATCTTTGTCACGTGTTCATATTAGTAGAGTTGACAAATGGTAACTGCCTTCTTACTTTTCCTCCTGCCAACCAGTGACATAGAAACAGATCCACAGAAACAGATCCACACTTATACCACACAAGACAAGAGTTCAGCATTTCTTCTTGGAGAGATCTATAGGAGGGCTTAAGGACCATTTCTGACTGTTGTAGGTCTGTGGGTTTCAAGTCCCTTATCAGTATATTCAAGCTTGCAGCTTTTGTACATACATACCAAAATACCTTTCCCCTTTGTAAGGAGATGGCCAAGTCCAAGCCCACACCCATTTTATACACAAGCCCATATAATGCCCTTTGCATGTTTTTGTGAGTGAAGAGTCATCCCACACTCCCACACAACCATTGCACACATAATTAGGTAAATACACTGCTAGGGTTGAAGGCAATGCAGTGAGACACAGCACATTGTGACACTTATCCTTATAAATTAACACAATGCATGTTTCCTTTCAGTCCTTTGGCACTTTCATATTTTTATAACATACTACACCAGGGTTAGTCTTGTATTCTGTAATGTTCTTGAATATACATAATATCAAAATGCCCTTCTGCCTATATAAGGAGGGGTAGCCTTCATCCATCCTACACTCATCCATCACCCAGTTGATGTTCCCTCTATCGTTACTCCTTGTGAATGAAGAATCATCCCTGTCCCCAACCACCACAGGGTTCAGAGCAATTCTTGATTTATGTAAATAACAATGGAAGGAACAACAAGGTACTCTAATGTGTTTTCTGATGATGCAAAAATTATGAAGAAAAAAATATACATACATATACTTTTCCTCCTTACAAGGAAGGTAGCCAAATTCAAAGGCATAAATCCACTCCCACCCATTTCATGCCCACATACTCCACTCCCATTCACCACCCCTCCCTCCTTCTTTTCTTGGCTCCTCGTGGATGACAGGTCATCCCAGCATCTCGGCCACTGCCCTGGATCAGAACCAATGCAGCAAGACACAGCACATCCATAGCAAGACTGCTTCATTGAATTAAATATAAAGACTGTAAATTATTACAAAAAAAAAAAAGAACTAGACAGAAAATATGACTGGAACCAAGTGTGGAAAATGAACTCTTAACATAAAAAAAAAAAAAAAAATGCAAAGTAATGGAAATGGGCAAAAGTTCAAAGTGGCCATGAGTGGTTGATTTACTAAAAAAAAAAAAAAAAAAAAAAAAAAAAATGCAAAGTAATGGAAATGGGCAAAGTGAATTCGGTAGTACTGATAATGGATTATTTGTCACTTAACAAACATCAGCAAGTTAGTGGATGAGACTTGACTAAGATTGCCTTTTGACTACATGGATGGCGAGGTGATGAAAAAACAGCCAGAGCCACCTCAGATTAGAATGTGCAGCAGTGGTGTAGTCTCTGCACAAAGTAAAGGATAGTAAGAATATTGGGAAAATACAAACAACAGCAACCAAATTGATTCCCGGTTTAGCAGATTAGATGTACTTCGTCTGTCATCATTAAAATAAAGTTAACAGACACAAAGTAAAGGATAGTAAGAGTATTGAGAAAATACAAACAACAGCAACCAAATTGGTTCCCAATTTAGCAGATTAGACGTACTTGATCTCATCATTAACATAAAGTTAACAGAATTGTGGTTTTCAGATCAGGAAAAGCATTATATATTACAAATCAAGAAAATATCTTGGTTTGGAATAGAAGGGCAACACAAGATCATTGGATCAAAAAAAAAATATTAGAGATTTGAAGGATATCAAGAACCAAATTTTTCATTCAGATGTGTAATAACCTATGGAAATACAAAAACATAAATTTAAACCCAAGTTTGATGAAAAGAGACAGGGTCCCACGAGCATAGCTGTTTTCCTGTACGTTATTATTGCATAATTACAAACCCATACCACTCTCTAACTGCTTTATCTCATGTACATAGTGTACTAACTTACTATTTGAGTTTTGGAGTTCTGGTATTTATTTTCCTTAACTGAACAGGTTTTTTTCCATGTTTGTATGCAGAGTATTTAATATTTTTCTCATAGTAGTCTTACTTTAACCTACCTACCTTTCACCCATGTTTTAAGTCCACATTGATTAATAGCCTTGTTACATATGTAAATCCAGCAGGGAAATTATCTACCAAATAGTTTGCCAACATTCACTGAAATGTAAACAGCTTTGCAATTTTTTTTTTATGAAAGTACTGTTAATTGCAATTAGCTCTGCTTAGTCCCCGCAAGTAAACATAAGATAGATATAAACACTCAATAGGACTAATTGCACAGAAGATTTTGTCCTGGATTTATTTAATGATGAACACATCAAATAAAAAATATTGTCCTTTTGGTTAGCAAGCTTGGTTTAATGGGGCCCTTTCTGTTTTATTTGAATATCTGACCCAGAACACGTTATGTTTACTTGTTTGTGAGGGTGTAGCTTTAGGAAGGGTATCACTCTATTTTGCTAGATATCTATATATGGTGGACAAAACCAGGACCAAACTTTTGCATATCACTGTTTATTGGTATTTATTGAAACTTAAGAACTTCCTTTCTCAAAGCAACTATGGTTCAAACCATACTTTCTTTTTCTGTCATGATAAGGATCTTGGGTGATTCAAGGGTAGTATTCCTGATTCACATGCAAGTGAACTGAATTCAAATCCATAGAGTGAACACAGAAATGAGTTCTGGAAGAAAGGCTTCATATACTGTATAAACACTACATATAATGCTTACCCAATGCCTTATCCAGACAACACACACACACAAAGCTATTCTAATACTTTCCTATTAAATGCGCACACAACCTTTTCAAAGAACCCTTGTATATCCACCTAGATGTGCCTCATCATGTCTGGGTGAAAGCACCTGTTTGACTGAAGAAAACATACCTTTGGCCTTAGGGTCTCCTATGTGGTTCCCCAATGAGGTGGGGGCTGTCCACAGTACAGTGTGACAGGCTGCTACTAACCAACCAAGAAGAGGAAATTTGCCAATGCCTTTCCTTGTGGATAACCAAACAGTTATCCTCAAAGGTGTAGAGAAATAGGTGTTAAGAGTAATAATTTTTTTGAGGGAAGTTACTTACAAGATACTGTCGCTGTAGAATGTGAAATTGTATTTGCCCACAAAACTAATATGACCTTGTTTGCTTGCTGAATATATGATCAGTATAAGTCTTTCATTTTGTATAATGAAGGATTTTGTTGCACAAATTGACCTCTTGTATTGTAAATTTGTAACAGCCCAACA